>NC_056588.1:26840135-27140135 GCF_018340385.1 Cyprinus carpio
GAGTTTTGTGCTTATGAAGTTTTGTTAGTGTGTCTAAGCTCAGACATTTACAGACAGATTTTAACAGATTAAAGACAGATTTTAATGTGTTAGGAGTTTTGTGCTTATGAAGTTTTGTTAGTGTGTCTAAGCTCAGAAACCTTAGTTTAGCGATTCTGTGAAGAGAAACACTATGTTAGAGCCACTAAGCAAATGAAGAGACTGCAAGCCCACATATGCTGAATACCTTCTTTCACTGTAAGAAAAAGTTTGGTTGATGCATTGTGAAGACTAAAACTTGCCCACACTAAATTTGTTTCTAAAACATGAAATAAAACGTTATTTGCAATGCAGAAAGACAGATTTTAATGTGTTAGTAGTTTTGTGCTTATGAAGTTTTGTTAGTGCATCTAAGCTCAGGAAGCTTAGTTTAGCGATTCTGTGAACAGTAACACCATGTAAGAGCCACTAAGCAAATGAAGAGACTGCAAGCCCACATATGCTGAAAACCTTCTTTCACTGTAAGAAAAAGTTGGTTCACTAAACTAAAGCTTACCCACATCAAATATGTTTCTGAAACATGAAATAAAATGTTATTTGCAATGCAGAAAGACAGATTTTAATGTGTTAGGATTTTTGCGCTTATGAAGTTTTGTTAGTGCATCTAAGCTTAGGAAGCTTACTTTAGCGATTATGTGAACAGTAACACTATGTTTGAGCCACTAAGCAAATTAAGAGACTGCAAGCCCACATATGCTGAAAACCTTCTTTCACTGTAATAAAAAGTTGGTTTATGCAATGTGAAGACTCAAGCTTGCCCACATCAAATATGTTTGTAATACATGAAATGAAATGTTATTTGCAATGCAGAAAGACTGATTTTAATGTGTTAGGAGTTTAGTGCTTATGAAGTTTTGTTAGTGCATCTAAGCTCAGGAAGCTCAGAAAAGCAATTCTTTGAACAGTAACACTATGTTTGAGCCACTAAGCAAATGAAGAGACCGGAAGCCCACATATGCTGAAAACCTTCTTTCTCTGTAAGAAAAAGTTGGTTAATGCAATGTGAAAAGTAAAGCTTGCCCACATCAAATATGCTTCTAAAACATGAAATGAATTTTATTTGCAATGCAGAAAGACAGATTTTAATATGTTAGGATTTTTGTGCTTATGAAGTTTTTTTAGTGCTTCTAAGCACAGGAAGCTTAGTTTAGCGATTCTGTGATCAGTAACACTATGTTAGAGCCACTAAGCAAATGAAGAGAATGCAATCCCACATATGCTGAAAACATTCTTTTACTAAGAAAAATTTGGTTCATGCAATGTGAAGACTAAAGCTTGCCCAAATCAAAGATGTTTCTAAAACATGAAATGACATTTTTTTTTTTTTTTTTTTTTGCAATGCAGAAAGACCGATTTTAATGTGTTAGGAGTTTTGTGCTAATGAAGTTATGTTAGTGCTTCTAAGCACAGGAATCTTAGTTTGGTGCCTTTATGAACAGTAAAACTCTCTCTCCAAGATGATATATTGCCATTATGATACTTGATTCGTAGATAAAGGTCTGGGGATTCGCATAAAATGACATCTTGCTGGAGTTCATTGCTCTCTCATTTCGCTTTTCTTTGTATCGTGTGGAGTTCAGACTGTGGTCAAGCCAGTTGCGGTTCAGAAAAACACTGTCAGGCCAGCCGCAATTGAAGGTGCGCGCGTATTACAATGATTACGGTAATTGCAGGACGGCACAGAGAGTAAGCGCTTACAGAGCACTTTTCATTTAGATGCCCAGATTTGAGATATAATATGACAAGATGACGTTTCTCAATTTGTTTTTTGTACTTCTGCTATAATATGCGTGTTATTTATTGGTGTTTTGACGATTTACTGTTATTATTATTATACTATATTTTTCGACCTTTCAAATCAAAGCAGGTGTGTAGAAAAAGAGAAATGGGAAATTATTCGATTTAGAGGGCTACAAAGACCTGATTTCTAATAAGTAGAACAAATGATGAAGTGTAGTGTCATCTGCCATGGATCTAAAGAATCACACTCAGTCTCTGGGTTTTTTTTCCAGAAGATAGACTTTATTTCAGAGAGAAACAAAGCCGAGAGGTTCTCTGTGAGAAGATCTCTCGAATACTAGGTGGTATCTCATTATATACAGTTTTCTTGTTTATACAGGGCGTTTCCTATTTCCTATAGTTTTCCTTATTCTTACATTTTGATTCCTTCCTAGAGAGATGGGGCCCCCCTAGACTTGTTATGGTACAGAAAAAGGCCCATTTGTATGTTTTTCCAGATGTTTCCCATGTGTGGGTCAGGATATTTTTTGCTGGCAGGCACATTCTTTCTTCCTACACACAGACTATAGGATTATAATGGAATAATAAATGAATATATAAATAGCTAAATTCACATTGATTATACTTGATTAACAAAAATCTTATTAATAAAAATCTTCTACATTTCCCCCCTTTGAGACTTAATAAGTCTCACATTTGCTTATTTTTATCCAGAGTGCTACTCCATAATTCAGTCTTATTAGTTAACACTACCTAGTGACTAAATAAATCACACTATATTATAACCAGTGACTAGATTATGTAATCCCACTCTGGAGGGAGAAGTTGGACCAAACATCTCTCTCCACACTTGACTAGGAGGGAGTAAAAGATCCAGCCTCCCTAAACCCTTCTTTAATAGAAAACAATGTTCTAAGCATGAGTGTGCAATTGGTTCAGCACTTGCCTGTGGTTGTCACATTCATGTATAAAAAACATAAAAATACATACAAAGCATAACACATTGAATATCACAAGATTATAATCTTGATCTTCAGCCCAGATACCTTATGCATTGTAGAGGGCCACCCTGAGGCAGAAGTTAGGCTAGCACTTACACCCAGGGTATGGTTCATCTTTAGACAGCTTCATTGTCCTCGTTAGAATCACTAGAACAATCATCCAAAGTTTGCTCATTTAAGTTTAAGTTGTTTAGCCATCCTTCATAATATTCCTCCAGGCTCCTTTCTGTGATCTTTTGTTGATTATTTGGGACTTTTATCATTTCCATTTTCTTAACAGTAGCGTTGACGATTAATGTTCTTAATATAGGTATGTGATTGGTTCTATTAAGTTGATATTATCACTTTTGTTCAAAAGGTTGAAAAGTCATTTGAAGCGAAGTCAAGTTGAGTTTGGATTTGCATTATTAGGTTCATTAGGCATAGGATGGTCTTCAGAACTTATTCTCTTTCCTCTTCAGTTCGTCTGACAGAAGGAAGAGAGCTCCTTGTGGATCTTTTTTTTGTGCTCTCATCAGTATGCATTTCATCATGTGTCTCTGTTTTTTCCTCGTTACTTTCTCCTGCATTTTCTGCTTGTCTGTTTTCTTTTCTTTCCGTCTTTACAGTGGTTTAGATGATATCAGGTTGTGCCTCCCTTCACTTGGACTGCTGTTGGAGTAGCTCTCACCACTTTGTAGGGTCCTCCTCTCCTGGGCTCATCCATTTTCTCCAGAATATCCTCAGATATACTTGGTCACCTGGAACAACTGAACATGCAGTCTCCGATTCCTCTCTGGGCTCTTTTCTTTTTTCCTGTAAATAGATAGCTTTATGTATGGTAGTTAATTTCTTCATATAAGAACGATGTTTCATTTATAATTGCTCTAGATGCGGTCCTTTGTAGGGACCTCTACAATATGGCACAGGCACTCCATTTCATGCAGTGTTAAGTGCATGTTCCTGTTAGTTTGCATGCGATAGCTCATTAGTGCAAGAGGTAAAGCGTCAATCTGTCCTATCCAATAGACATTTGCTTTTGGCTCTGCAATTACCATTTGTGATTTTGTTCCTATTGCATCAATATATACCTTCTGGAGAGCACCAAATTTGTAGCCCTAATTTACATAATGCATCTCTTCCTAACAAATTGATAGGAGTCTGATTTGATACCAGAAATGGGCATTTTTATACTTTGATTTTTTTGTTTGTAGACACACTGGAGCTGTTATTGGAATTAATTGCATTTTTTCCCCGAGAATCCTATTGTCTTTGCAAATTTTCCAGACAAGGGGAGATGTGAGGCATATTTTAAATTTAAACAGGTATAAAAAAGCACCTGTGTCTAACATCATGGGTGTGGTTTTTCCTTCTATTTTAATTTGCATATTTGGCTCTTGATCAGCTTTAGTTGTTAAAATTGGAAGCTGACTCTCCTCTGTAGGATTCTCTGGGCACCCCTAATAGCCTGGATTGGGACCTCCCCAAGGGTTTACTGGGCCCTGTACTGGACCTCGGTTAGGCTGTTGCCAGCTCTCCCCCTTCCACCTTGAGGGTACTGTTGCCATGGATAGGTGGGACAGTCATTTTTATTATGTCCGGGCTGTCCACAGGCCCAGCACACACCTGAAGCACCAGTATAAGGCTTGCCTCTTCCTCTCTGGCCTCGCTGTATGATTTTTTTCTCCATCCCATTGGCCCTGGCTGTTGAGTATAAACATTAATTATGGGCACAGGACTTGGGTGTGCGTTTGGAGGGACTGCTGTAAGTGGGCTTGACTAAAGAGTTGGATGCGGAGCAATTACTGGAGACATCATTGTCATTTGTTCTGCTTCTGCATTCTTTATTGAAGCTTGAATCTTTTTCTTATTTTTCATTGTTAGTTCTTCAAGCTGTAATTGGGTTAGTTTATGCTGTAACGTTGGCTTTTGAGTTTTTCTTCATTGTTTCTGTATTGTTCCACTGCATGAGACACATGGTCACAAAACTCTTTGTGTGTTTTAGAACTTAAACCGACTACATCCTCCAGCCTGCTCTTTACAGCTTGCGGCATAGCATCAATCACAGCATGTCTAAACTATGTTGCCATTAATGGGCCTCTTTCTGGATCCCCCTCAGTTTCTTGCTTCCACCTTTTCAGCTGTTTCTGAACATATGTGGTTGGATTTTCTGTGTCTCCCACCTCTTGACCCTTCAATGATTTAGGATTCAGTCTGATCGGGTACTCCGCAGTGCCTGCAATACTGCTGGACGGAATGCATCAAAAACAATTCCATCCATATGAGAGTTCACTGCTCTGTTAAGAGTAGTTGTTTGAAGAATTTCATCCATCTTTGCCCCTCCTACAATTTTAGCCAGCAAAGCTTTAATGTCTCCCACAACCAAAAGTTTGCCCATAGTTTCTTCCTCAAACACTCTGATCCACTTTCCACCCCCCTCATGAATATCTGGGACGTGAGTGTCCAGCACCTCGAGGTCCTGTGAAGCCCAGGGGACATTCTGTCCCTGCTCACCCTTGATTAAAATTGGGAGTTGTGCAGCCAGTGGTCTGAGTCCTTTTCTCTGCCTTGTTCCCATTTTCCGTTATCAAATAACTCCTTTCCTTCATGCACATCCTCATTACTGTCAAACAACTTAATTATCCCTCTTTCTTATTTATTTACCTATATCTGTATCTTTTTTCCTGATTCTTTAATTTTCTCGTCTATTTCTTCTTCCATAGCCTCTACTAATGCTGTACGTGCTTGTCTATCACAATCCATCTGTAAATACCATTTACTTTTCTTTCTTTCTTGCCTCTGTGTTTTCACAGTTGGTTCCTTTCCATCTCTGGGTTGCTCAGAAAATAACTTTCCCTTTTTTCTTGTTATCTTTGTCTGCCCACTTCAGTATTTTCCTGGCCAGGTTGAAACTTTTCAACATATTCTTTCCTTCCTTCTTAAACATGGATATTACTTATTTTTCTTTTTCCCTTTTGGCTTCTCTTTTTTCTCATTTCTTACTGATGCATTTAGTTTTGTAGTTTTTTATTTTATCAGAGTTTCCATCTCCTCACACAATGCTACATCAAATGTCCCTTCCTTTGGCCATTTTGTAATCATATTTTTGTTCTCTTCTGCCATTTGTTTGAGATTTTGTTTATTAGCTCTTTACACATGGATATTTTAATCTTATTATTTCCACCGGAATGGCTGCCATATCTTTTCCTATAATATTACAATCCATTTTTTTTAATTCTGTATATTAATTAATTAATTAATGTATTTATCTGTTAACTTAACTTAACTTATCTATTTTAACCAATTTCTCATAATTTTTATTCTTTATTCTGTGTCATGCCTCTTTGTATTTAGTTTTTTAATTCTGTCTGATGCATTAACACTTTTTGTATAAATTTATAGTCTCAATTCTATTTTACTATCACTCAGTATGTATAAAAATTTCTACAAATAATTATTTATTTTTATTACATCTCTTTATTATTTTGTCTGCACTTACATTATTTTTAATATACTTATTTAACTTAATGCCTTGCTCTCACTTCTACTGCACTGGTCTCAGAGAATTTTCTCCTTCTCTTTCACACACACATCCAAAATGCAAAAGCCTATAAATGATCTTGATTCAAATTTTATTGATACTATTTTCCTAAACTCATTCACTCTTTCTACACTCTTTATTCAGACAGAGTGTTTATTCTTTTATTCTGTTTCCCTTTTAAGGGATAATCAGTCATTAATTGTCCTTTTATTTTCAAGGCTCATCATCCAATCATCCCTCTCGGGTGTGGCACTAGCTGCGTCCAATTCTGCCAGGTCACAGGTCAAGGTCCTATACCAAATATGTGTATGCAGTTTTTCTTCTGGAAACAACCCCCCCCCCCCCCCCCCCCTTTTAATTTATTCATTTAATTCTAAATTTGGAAGAGCAGATTTAAAGTGACCTTACCACTCAGAACCAACTGATTATATACACACACTAATTATATAAGCAAAAATGCTTACCTTATTCTATGGTGGCCACCATAGAGTACCATGTTAGACATCAGTCAGTTCAAAAGCGGTCGTCCACCCTGCTGCTCCTTTCCATGGGACGTCCCAAAGTACATGCAAACCTCATATGAAACCATTTTACTGCAGCGCTTTCTAGATATGACACATTATTACAATTTACAGGGCTATAAAGACCCCATTTCTAATATGTAGTAAAAGCTAATGGTTATTTCTTATAAGAGACGTCCCACACTATATGCACACCTCATATGAAACCATTTTTAAGTCAAGTCAAGTTGAGCTTTATTGTCATTCCGCTACACGTGTGGACATACAGTGGAACGAAATGTCGTGCCTCACAGGTGCTACATAAATACAGACATACAACAATGAAGTAAAACAGTATAGACCTATACACAACTAACCTACTGACAGGTTTTGATTATAAATATACTTTATATAAATGTTTACCTATACATAAACTAACAAATACAAACTATACGACTGCTTCACATAAATAATGTACCTATACACAACTCTCCTACTGACAGATTTTGACTATAAATATACTATATATAAATGTTTATCTATACATAAACTAAAAATATACAGACTATACGAATGCTTCACATAATACTGTTGTACATGTGCAAAGAGAAACATCTTAAGTCAAGCAGCTGGCTGGGGAAACAGTGCAAGATGATTTGTAGTGCATGAGCATGTAAACATACACATATTACTGAGTCTTTTGTGGGATTATGTACACACAGCAGTGTGTCTAGTGCGCATAGAGGACAGTGTGTTACTACAGGTTGTTTGTACAGGCCAACTCACCTGTGTGTAGCACACTTCGAATTGCACAAAAAAAATTGCACATTTTCCTGTGATGTGGTAAGGTTGGGGGGTGTTTGCAGGGTGGAGGAGGTGAGATGGTCCATGTTTCAGGAGGCAGAGGGTTTGTGTGGGGTTTCAGAGGAGGGCGGGGTGATTTGAGTTCAGGGCTCTCACAGCCTGGGGGAAAAAGCTGTTAAGTAGTCTGGCAGAGCGGGCTCTTGATGCTCCGGTACCATCTTCCTGATGGTAGGAGCTGGAAGAGACTGTGGGAGGGATGGTTGGGGTCCTTTACGATACTGTTGGCTTTGCTAGAGCATCGTGAAAGGAAAATGTCCAGGATGGAAGAGAGAGGGGCACCGATGATCTTTGCTGATCAGCTGTGTTCACTGTCCGCTGGAGGGTTTTGCGACCTGCTGCACTACAGTTCCCATATCAGACAGTGATACAGCTGGTCAGAACGCTCCCTGTAGAATGTGTGGATGGGTCGGGGGAGACTTGCTCTTTTTTTTAGCACTTTTTTTAAAAAGTGTAGGCGCTGTTATGCATTCTTGGAGAGTGACATGGTGTTGGTGGTCCAGGTGAGATCCTCTGTGATGTGCACCCCCAGGAATTTAGTGCTGCTGACAGTCGAGCTGTCGATCGTCAGTGGGGGGTGATCAACGGAGTTTCTCCTGAAGTCCATCACAACCACCTGTCTTCTCCACATTGAGGGACAGGTTGTTAGTGCTACACCATTCAGCCAGTTGTGCTACTTCCTCCCTGTAGCACGTTTCATCGCTGTTGCTTATGAGACTTACCACCGTTGTGTCATCTGCAAACTTGATGATGTGGTTGGAGCTGAACTTGGCAGTGCAGTCGTGGGTCAGCAGCGTGAAGAGCAGTGGGCTGATCACACAGCCTTGTGGGGCACCTGTGCTCAGTGTGGTAGTGCTCGAGGTGTTGTGGCCGACACGGACTGACTAAGGTCTTCCAGTTAGAAAGTCCAGGATCCAATTACAGAGAGAACTGTTAGGCTCAGCAGGTTTTAGTTTAGAGCTGTTGTGGGATTATTGTGTTGAATGCTGAGCTGAATTCGATGAACAGCATTCTGATATAGGAGTCTTTATTTTCTAGGTGGGTAAGAACCAGTTGGAGGAAATTGCAAAGTCTGAAGAGTGGTTTGGACGGTATGCAAACTGGAGCGGATCGAGTGTGTTGGGGAGGCTGGTTTTGATGTTGTGCATGATTAACCTGTCAAAGCAATTCATCATGATTTGAGTCAGCACTATGGGACGATAGTCTTTTAGACAGGACTCTTTGGTACCGGTATGATTGTCGTGGATTTGCAATAGCACAGTTGTTCCCACTTCACAACAATAGCAGGATTAACTACCGCATTTTTGAGATATGGGACCATACAGTGCTTCTTTAGAGGGCTATAAAGACCCCATTTCTAATAAGTAGAAAAATAAAAACAATGGTCAGTTCCTGGGATGGGGATGTCCCATACTATATGCACACCTCATATAAAAAACATTTTACTGCAGCATTTTTGAGATATGACACATTATTACACTTTAGAGGTGTCGGGTAGAAGTAACTGAGAGGCCAGGAAGGAGTTAGGAAGGCTCAGTACAACAGGGTCATCAGTGATATTTCACAAGAAAAAAGAAAAACAAAAAGAGTAACAAAAACACAACCAAACAAGCACTGAAACTACAAAACACAAAGAAAAATGCTGTCAGCAGCAAAACCTACAGCTCAAACCACTTGAATTCTTATACATTACAGTACATAAACATCAAACAGCATAAACCTACTTCAACCAAAACAGTCACTGCCTTCTGCCCCCACAACTGGAACTACAAACACACTGATTAAATAGGCTATTTTCCCGCCAGACAATAATGGCACAAACCAATCATATTTCTTTTGACAATCAGGTAGAAGGATTTCATAACTGGTAGTGTAAAAGATGTTTGTGTGCTCACTTCCATTATATGATGTTTTATTAACAAGGTTCGGGAGGAGCACGTCAGATACTTAGCCTAATTAGCACAGGTGGAGCACACTTAAGATAATCAACACTAGGGTATAAATACAGCTGACTTACCCCTATGCATTGACGGTTTATCAGCATTCGGTTTGCACCTTTTGCCATCATATGGCAGACTCAGCTTCTCCTATTTAGAAGACGAGGTCTATAATGGGGATTTTTCAGTTCTCTAGCCAATCTGCCGGGCCCAGAATCGCTCCTTCTCCACCAGACACCGCTGCCGACCTCCATGCTTCTTTGCGGCTGCCGCTCTGCTCGACCAGCCACACGCTTGATCCCCACGACGCCGAGGCTTAACCTCACCTCTACCAGTGTCACTTCTATTTTTTCCCCAGCGTCCTTTTATCTTTCGGCCGTGCCTACAATTCCTACAAGTGGGAAGTGGACCGCATTTAATCCTGAGGCAAATGGCGATTAATTCCGACGCTCCGTCCTCGCGAAGATAAACAAGCGGATCTGTACAATCTAAGCCATTAGTCTCTCAGCAATCCGTCAAACCTCACTCCTAAATCCACAACAACAAGGCGGCCAATGTATCGGGCCTCGATCTCGCCTCGCTCGACACCTCCATTGCCCCATGGCACACAAAACCCGGCTCTCCTTAAGCGCTGGCTCGCAGTGGCAGGCTTTCAACAAGCCTGGGCCGCGACGCCAATCTCACCGCGGCAAAGCCCCACTGGCTTCCCGCTTTGACTCAACCTTTTACCGTGGCTCTTCCAGCCGCAGCATCATCATGCAGCCGGGCCTCAAGCTCTCGCGCTAGCGGCACAGGCCGCGTTCCAAATACATTTTTAGGTAAGTCGCTAAAAAGAGTCGTTGGTTGCCGAAAGTTGTTAAACGACGTTGTGACACAAGGATCTTGATATTATTTTAGCCACGTCACAAACGGCATAGAATACAAAGAAAATTCTAAGATTTTCGTAATTTCGCAAGTACTTTTTCCTGTATTTTAAATTACACTTCGCTCAGATAAACAAATGAAAAAGATTGATTTGTGAGAAAATGATTTCAACAATGTACCTAAATGACTATCTCATTTTCCTCTTTCCCATCTTCTCTTTTTTCCAGCGAGCATTTGGTCTCACAGTGGACGCAGCGAGAACTTTCCCGGTAGAGCACTTACGTTTTCTCTTTCGTCCAGTGAGCATTTGGTCTCTCAGCGGACGCAGTGTGAGGAAAATCTCCCGGTCAAGCTCTCATGTTCCTCTTTCCTGTTTTCTCTTTTTCCAGCGAGCATTTGGTCTCACAGCGGACGTAGTGAGAACTTTCCCGGTGGAGCACTTACGTTTTCTCTCTCGTCCAGTGAGCATTTTGTCTCTCAGCGGACGCAGTGTGAGAAAATCTCCCAGTCAAGCTCTCATTTTCCTCTTTCCTGTTTTCTCTTTCGTCCAGTGACCATTTGGTCTCAGCGGACGCAGTGTGAGAAAATCTCCCGGTCAAGCTCTCATTTTCCTCTTTCCTGTTTTCTCTTTCGTCCAGTGAGCATTTGGTCTCTCAGCAGACGCAGTGTGAGGAAAATCTCCCGGTCAAGCTCTCATTTTCCTCTTTCCTGTTTTCTATTTTTTCCAGTGAGCATCTGGTCTAAGCAGACGCAGCGAGAACTTTCCCGGTAGAGCACTTACGTTTCCTCTTTTGTCCAGTGAGCATTTGGTCTCTCAGCGGACACAGTGTGAGAAAATCTCCCGGTCAAGCTCTCATTTTCCTCTTCCCTGTTTTCTCTTTCGGCCAGTGAGCATTTGGTCTCTCTGCGGACGCAGCAAGAACTTTTCCGGTGGAGCGCTTACGTTTTCTCTTTCGTCCAGTAAGCATTTGGTCTCACAGTGGACACAGTGTGAGAAAATCTCCCGGTCAAGCTCTCATTTTCCTCTTTCCTGTTTTTTCTTTCTGTCCAGCGAGCATTGGTCTCACAGCAGAGAAAGGCGCCAACTCGCCTGATCGGTCGCTACAAATTACAACTATTCCCTGTTGCAGACCAGCAGGGCCCGTCAGTCCAGGTACAATGAGCCGCTATCACGGGCCCCCTGGCCAAACATTCAGACCCTTTCTCGAGATGCCAGCCCTCCAAACTCGGCACTCATTTGGGGGGGTGGGGGGTCTTTAGTTCGGCGGCTGTCCTCTGCTCTTCTTTTTGGGGGGAGTACTCTGGGTTCGGGCCGAACTCCGAGCTCGGAGCCCTCCCTCCGGACAGCACGCCAAATATGCATTATATAAACTTCAGTTAATTATATGTAAGTGTGAACTTGTGAAATGATGTTTTATTAACAAGGTTCGGGAGGAGCACGTCAGATACTTAGCCTAATTAGCACAGGTGGAGCACACTTAAGATAATCAGCACTAGGGTATAAATACAGCTGACTTACCCCTATGCATTGACGGTTTATCAGCATCCCCCCTCCACCCATCTCCTCCAATTAGAGTTCATTTTACACCTCTATATAGGGGGGGTTCGGGCCGAACTCCGAGCTCGGAGCCCTCCCTCCGGACAGCACGCCAAATATGCATTATATAAACTTCAGTTAATTATATGTAAGTGTGAACTCGTGAACTGCTTCCCAAGCCTCCTTTAAGACATCTAGCGGCCTATGAACCTGACGACCATACAGTAACTCAAAGGGTGAATATCCCATGGAAACCTGTGGGAATTCCCTGTAGGCAAACATCAGATAACGCACCCAGTGGTCCCAGTCAGCACCTGTTTCAGACACAAATTTGTGCAGCATTGATTTTAATGTCTGATTGAATCTTTCGACCATTCTGTCAGTCTGAGGATGGTAAGGTGTGGTCTGAATGGGATGTATGCGCAACATTGAATACACTTGCTTGATTTGTTTGGATGTAAATTTGTTCCCTGGTCTGTAATTATTTCCTTAGGTATACCAACCTGTGAAAAAAATTGAATCAGGGCATTAACAATTTGTCTTGTCTTTATGTTTTTGTGGGGAAAGGGTATCTGTGATGAGTGGGGCGGGGCCGAGAGCCGTGGGAACGGAGCCTGCTGCCATCCGCCGAGAATGGGGAGGAGCAGGGAACGGGGGACTCCTGCCGGCTGCCCGAAAGAGGAGGAGCTGTCGCCGTCCACCGGGCGGCGGAGGAGTGTCGTGCCGTCCACCGAGGGCCATCCAGTGCCGCCACCAGGCACCGTGGAAGAGTTCGCCCAGCTGGTGGAGGGCCGAGCGGCAGCGTGTCTGGGAACCAGAATTTTTTTTTTTTTTTTTTAATAATCAAATAAACATAAAACAGCGCGACAGCCCCTCACGGTCAACTGCCGCGCACAAACAAAAACCAAACACAAAATAAAACCCAGGCCTGGTCCTCTCTCGTCCTTCACTGTCGTCGCTCCTCTTTTGTATCCTCCCGATCTCCTCCGTGGGACTCGAGACCGGTGAGTGGAGCAGGTGTCGCTCATTTCCCAATCACTCCACCGGCCTCGCTCCGTTCCCACGGCTCTCGGCCCCGCCCCACTCATCACAGTATCTAGCTGCGTAATCTGCGACCACAAAAATATACTGATTCCCTGTACTAGATCTTTCCAATGGACCAACAATGTCCATAGCAATTCGAGAGAATGGGACATTAATGATAGGAAGACTGACTAGAGGTGCTCTATTGACACTCTGGACATGACCTACAAAAATCCATTACATCCATGTAGAGCCAAGGTCAATAAAATCTACTGGCAATTCTGGCTAGCGTTTTCTGCTGCCCCAGGTGTCCTGCCCACGGCACTGAATGCCCCAACTGCAACACCTTGAGTCTTATCGGTTCTGGAACAACTAATCTCTCTCCCTCGGCACCCCGAACATACAGCCTGTCATCCCTTATTACAAAATTATCTTTCTGCACCATTAATGAAGAGGTCATATTCTCTGCATTTTCAAACAGTGATTTTAGTGTTTTGTCCTGCTTCTGCAGCTGTACTATATCATGTGAAATGTGTTCAATTTCATCAGTACAAGTTTTAGGCAACTTTTCAACCATTTCTGTGCCCTCCACTTTTCTCTGCCGTCTATCATGTCTAGACGTCTTTACTTTAGGCTGCACATCAAAAGTTAAATCTTTCAAGGACTGCTTACAGGTCTCATCATGCTTAGCCTGAGCTCTCGTCACCACCCTAGCCTCTGCTAACACCCTATCAGTCTGCAAAAGATCACCGATCTCTTCCATTTCTCATACAAGTCTTTCAACCTTACTTGCAGCTCTCTTGGAGTCTCATCCTCTTGAGCACTGTACAATCTGAAGCGTTGTCTGTACGTTTTGTTGTTAATTTCAAACTTGTCAAGAAAAGCTTGTTTAACATCATCATAGTTTAGAGCATCATCAGAATCCATGGCCACATAGGCATGTACTTCAAGTCAAACAGTTTCTGCCTTCTGCCCCCACCTCACTTACAACTACAAACACACTGATTAAATAGGCTACTTTCCCGCCAGACAATAATGGCACAAACCAATCATGGGGGAGCACATATCCCAATGTACATCTCACAAAACACATTTCCTCAAACCAGATATACAAAAAGAAATGACATTAATACAAAGAAAAATACCTCTTATATACCGCATAACTGAACTGCAACACTGAAACTGATATATTCATATAACTCATATGTTACCACATCTCCTAGCACCCCTCCCATTTAGAAGGTAAGACTGGTCTACACATTTTCAACAACTATACTTATAAATATATGAATAAATTATGCTATACAATAAAGTACTGTGAAACACGCTGTCTCGTTATTATTGCCTCTACCACTTCCAGGCAACACTTACAATATGCTAGCCACTGGGTGACGTTCACACAGTTCTTGATAATCACAGCCCATGGGACATAAACCCTACATATTTTGTCAATGAACACTTTAAACACATTGCTTCCTTCCCCTTAGCTACAACACAGTCAGATATTAAGCGGGCGCTTTGGTGATGACGTCATCCTCCCGATCGTTATCACAAGAGGGCTATAAAAACACCATTTCTAATAAGTAAAATATATGAATGGTCAGTTTTTATATGTGACGTCACACACTATATGCACACCTCTTATGAAACCATTTTACTGCAGAGATTTTGAGATATGGGACATTATTCTATTTTAGAGGCCTATAAAGACCCCATTTCTAATAAGTAATGAAACCCAATAGTCAGCTCTTATATGGGACGTGCCATACTATATGCAGACCTCCATTTTACTGCAGCGTTTTCGAGATATGGGACCATATGGTACTTTAGAGGGCTATAAAGACCCCATTTCTAATAAGAAGAAAAAACAATGGTCAGTTCTTATACAGGACATCCCATACTATGTGCACACCTCATATGAAATAATTTTACCGCAGCATTTTTTAGATATGGGACCACATGGCACTTTAGAGGGCTATAAAGACCCCATTTCTAATAAATAGAAAAAAACAACAACAACAATTGTCAGTTCTTATACGGGGCGTTCCATACTATAGGCACACCTCTTCTGAAACCATTTTACTGCGGCGTTTTCAAGATATGACACATTATTATAATTTAGAGGGCTATAAAGACCCCATTTCTAATAAGTAGAAAAAAACAATTGTCAGTTCTTATACTGGACATCCCAGAATATATGCACACCTCATATGAAAGATTTTACTGCAGTGTTTTTGAGATAAGGGAGTATATGTTGTTTTAGAAGGCTATAAAGACCCCATTTCTAATAAGCAGGAAAATCAATGGTCAGTCCTTATACGGGACATTCCATACTATATGGAAACCTCTTCTGAAAACATTTTACTGCAGCATTTTTGAGATATGACACATTATTACACTTTAGAGGGCTATAAAGGCCCCATTTCTAATTAGTAGAAAAAAGCAATGGTCAGTTCCTATAAGGGACATCCCATACTATATGCACACCTCAAAAACATTTTACTGCAGCATTTTTGAGATATGGAACCATACAGTGTTTTAGAGGGCTATAAAGACTATAGGGCTATAGTTCTTATGCAGGACATCCCATACTATATGCAATCCTCCTATGAAACCATTGTATCGAGCATTTTCAAGATATGACATATTATTAAACTTTAGAGGGCTATAAAGATCCCATTTCTAATAAGCAGAAAAAGCTAATGGTTAGTTCTGTAAGGGAAAGAGGTCAATTTAGTTCAAAGGGAATCATTTAGGATTTTATAGGGAATTTAAACAGAATCACTGTTTTACGGCTGATCACTGAGCTGACCAGTAATTCATTGAATGACATCAACTATAACATCAACTCTGCAGTGGATATTAAAATCCGTAATATAGTGAAAACTCTATTAATAAGCACAGTAACAAGATCAGCAGTTTAAGACATTAACTTGTAAGCACAAAACACAAGATAATTCTCTTTTCAATATGAATAAGACTTTATTTGATAAATCTAAGACAATATAAACTAATCTAGCAAAAACACACAGACTCACACAAGTTACAGCAAGATAGAAACTAAGGAAATAATGAGTTTAAGAGAATGAAAATGTGAAATCCCAAGTTTATAGCAATATGTGAAATTGCATAGACATGAACAACCAACAAACAGTTAATTAACCCTCGCACTGAGTTCCTCAATGCGGTTAAAATTATATTAAATGCACCAGTTCAGCTAGAATCTGGAGGTACTTGCATTACCTGTGTGTTAGGGGTTCCCTTCGTTGTCTGGTTGCCGAAAGGGGTTTCCCGAAGTTGCTGATTGGCTGGAAGTTCAGTGGTCATTCGTAGTGAAGTCTTGGGAAGCCAGTGGTTGGGTGTTGGCTGAAGTTGCGGAATTGTGGGCTGGTTGAAGTTTTAGACGGGCACTTGGGGTCGGACTCAGAGACATGGCAATAGGCAAAACTTAACTCAGAACACGAAACTCTCAACAGAAAATAAAAGAAACTAAAGTAAAAGAATAGAAGTAAAGTTTGACGAGACAATAAAACTTTACAAAACTATTTGGAATATCTCTCCATTAATCCAGAGGAGCACACTCAAAGAAAGCCACAAAACACTAAAACAGCACAAAAAAGCAGCGTCAAAACACGGTGGCAAAAAGGCAAAAGAAAATCCTAAAACGCAGGCATGACTAAAACTCATTGCGTTGCATAAAAATGGCTTCACAGGCAAGGATATTGTGGCTACTAAGATTGCACCTAAATCAACAATTTATAGGTTCATCAAGAACTTCAAGGAAAGAGGTTCAATTCTTGTAATGAAGGCTTCAGGGCGTCCAAGAAAGTCCAGCAAGCGCCAGGATCGTCTCCTAAAAAGGATTCAGCTGCGGGATCAGAGTGCCACCAGTGCAGAGCTTGCTCAGGAATGGCAGCAGGCAGGTGTGAGCCCATCTGCACGCACAGTGAGGCGAAGACTTTTGGAAGATGGCCTGGTATCAAGAAGGGCAGCAAAGAAGCCACTTCTCTCCAAAAAAAAAACATCAGGGACAGACTGATCTTCTGCAGAAAGTATAGTGAATGGACTGCTGAGGACTGGGGCAAAGTCATATTCTCCGATGAAGCCCCTTTCCGATTGTTTGGGGCATCTGGAAAAAAGGCTTGTCCGGAGAAGAAAAGGTGAGCGCTACCATCAGTCCTGTGTCATGCCAACAGTAAAGCATCCTGACACCATTCATGTGTGGGGTTGCTTCTCATCCAAGGGAGTGGGCTCACTCACAATTCTGCCCAAAAACACAGCCATGAATAAAGAATGGTACCAAAACACCCTCCAACAGCAACTTCTTCCAACAACCCAACAACAGTTTGGTGAAGAACAATGCATTTTCCAGCATGATGGAGCACAGTGCCATAAGGCAAAAGTGATAACTAAGTGGCTCGGGGACCAGAATGTTGAAATTTTGGGTCCATGGCCTGGAAACTCCCCAGTTCTACCAGAAAGACTCAGGAGGTAGAGATAAGACTGAAGTATTTATTTACAACAACACAAAAAATATTATTTTGGCGTAGGCCCCATCCGTAGCGTGGATCTGAAGTTTGTAGATACCAGCTAATCCTGCCGAAGACGAAGGCAGGGCGGAGCCTACCCCCCGCATGGACAGGGCCAACCTGGTGGTGGTGGGGAGGATGGAGGGAAGTGACAGCGGCGGTATCTGCAAACACAAATAGGATGTGAGTAGTGCGCTTTTATATCCATCGTTTTGAAAGCCGATTGGCTAGACCTTAATTGTAATGTGACGTGACATTTAGTCTTCCTAGTAGAACTTACGCTTACGCAACAAAATCCACCAGAAAGACTCAGGAGGTAGAGATAAGACTGAAGTATTTATTTACAACAACACAAAAAATATTATTTTGGCGTAGGCCCCATCCGTAGCGTGGATCGGAAGTTTGTAGATACCAGCTAATCCTGCCGAAGACGAAGGCAGGGCGGAGCCTACCCCAAAAGAAAGAAGAATAATGTAATACGCACCAGATGAAGCATTTCTTAGAGGATCCTGGAACATGAACGAAAGAGATAAATTGAGATAATTAGCCAGACATAAGAATACAACATCAGATTATAGCTAAAGTATTAGCTTATATGGCAATGAAGATAGACCACAGAGCCTTTGAGAGAGGCCACGATAGGCCGGATAGTGAGAGAGAGAGAGGCAGGCCACGATAGGCCGGACAGTGAGAGAGAGAGAGGCAGGCCACGATAGGCCGGACAGTGGGGGAGAGAGGCAGGCCACGATAGGCCGGACAGTGAGAGAGAGAGAGGCAGGCAGTGATAGGCCGAGAGAGAGAGAGGCAGGCCACGATAGGCCGGACAGTGAGGCAGACCATAATAGGCCGGACAGTGAGGCAGACCACGATAGGCCGGACATGGTTAACGGCCCCGGTAGGCCACAGAAAAGGCCCCGGCGGGTCACAGTGGGAACGGCCCCGGCGGGCCACAGTGGGAACGGCCCCGGCGGGCCACAAAAGAAAGCCACGAAGGCCGCAGAGAAAAGGCCTAGCTAGGCCACAGAGGAGGATGTCCAAATTGACCATAGTGAGAAAGCCAAGAGGCCGTAGAATGAAGTGAAATGCAGTATGCACAGAGAGGAAGGCCATGTAATTAGACCACGGTGGGAACACCACGAGATGGGTAACAGAGGGGAAGGCCACGAAAGACGGGCCACAAAAAGAAAGGACAAGTTAAGCCACAGTAATCAGAGGTTGTTGGGAGAAATATGAAGAGGAATTGTACCAGCACCATTATTTGCATATAGATTACCTTGAGGACAGCTTGATATACCTTAAGATGTTTAGTATTTCAGGTCTAATGTGGAATTCAAATGCGGAGGATGACCATCTTCCCAGTAGCTTCATATCTGATGTTTGTACTCCGAGTTTAACAGCATTAGTGACCAGTGTATAGAAGCGGTGACAGACCGCAGCTTCTAAACGTGACTACATTGAGCTGAACCAGCTGCAGAGACAAAGGCCCTGATAGGCCGTGAAAGAACGCTAGAAGAGGCCGTAGAGAGTATAGCTGCTAAGGCCATGACGGAAGCCTGGGAGAGGCGGTGGAAGAGTAAATGTAATGAATAGGTGTAACACCACCACCACCAGTATTTGCTTAATTTACCTTAAACACACGCATTACATTACGTTGATAGGCAATGTACTTTTCTTTAAGCTATGTGATGTGAAAGCCTTGTGTGTAGATGACAACGATAGACCATTGTGTGTGAAAACCATGATAAACTGGACATGGGGAGCATGTGATAAGTAATCACCGCCAGTAGTTTGCTAAGAGTATTATACTGTACCTTGAGCATTACGTGAAATAAAGTCTGATCTTGATGGACATCCGATGAGGAGGATCATGTACATAGCAGCCTGATGGCAAATTACAGGAATTCTAAACCACCTCATTGAGTAAGAAAGGTGATAAGGTTAATTGATAAGAGGTAGAATTAGGGTTCTAGCAGACATAAGAGCATATACACAGATACACTTCTTTAGGCTAGACTCCTGCGCACTCTTGATAAAACTCCATCTAACTGCCAGAAACTGCAGAGCAACCTATCCTCCCCCCCCAAAAAAATAGAAAATGAGCCAGATCAGCATAACCATAAAAAGAGATACTCAATTTAAGCAAAGTCGTTGTGACATGTGAAGGCCACAATAGGCCAAACTTCATAAACTGTAATGGACACCATCCCTGATGACCATCATAGCAGAGTTATGCAAAGTGCCTCAGCAGTCTGTGTAAGGTGACGGCAGCAACAGCCGGGTAAGACCAAACAAGCCTCGATTATAACTTAAAGTCTGCGTGAATTCAAAATTGACTTTACTAGCACACATGACTAGTATTGATGTAAATGATCTGTGCAAGTTAATCCGCTGAAAAAGAAAAAGAAATAATCTTCTTTGTAATCCTTAATCAAAATCTGAACATTTACTTCCGCTGTGGAACGGCATTCCTTTTCTAATGACGTCAGTTTGACGGCATGGGCAGAATATCCTTAAACACACCCCTCCAGCCATTAGTTTGCGATAAGTGAAAGACAGACTAGAAGTGCAAACAAAACCATGCCCTCTATTCAATATTCCGTTTCAGCTGGAAATACCTCACCACACTGAAATAAAGTCAGCAGCGACCTCCAGTTCACGTGGACTTTAAAGATGAGCCGACTCTTACCTAAAACTCAAATGAAAGATGACCAAATACATCAGCTTGATAGAGCCTGCTTCATAATAGCGCCAATTCAGAGAGTGACCTGTGTAAAGATGAGGTGAGAGCCAAAGTTCTCTGCATCTGCAGCCATGGAATTCCCACGAAGCTTGACTCCATATAACCATGGGTACCCGACGAGTGACCCCCATTCCTATACGAGGCATTCAGAATTATTGTAGATAGATGCAGATGAAACAATGACTGAAAAAACAAAGACAAAAGCATACGATTAAGACAAAAAATACTTAAAGGTGTGCAAAACATAGCCCATTTTTCAGAAGGAATAATGCGAGCAACGATCTTTATCAGTAGGCTATAAAGATTGTAAGCCTTTAATAACAAGCCTTAAAATGCCTTATTACGAAAGGGTTGTTCCAAACATTGAATGTATTAGTTTGATTAACATCTTGATCATGCAGCGCTAGTTTGCTAGATAAACCATCACGCAACACCAAACGCTTTATCTTAAACGTTTGAGCAAATAACCTTGCAGAGAATAAAATGTATGCCCAAGGGCATAAAACAAAAATGATACTTATAAGGTGAAGGCTGATGAAAGCGAGATGCCGAAAGAGACCATCAGCAGGCCCAGAGAGATTTCATGCGTGCAGGTTCACGTGAGCGTACAGATGAAATATTTTGTTGATAGAGACACAAGCAGCGCCGACACGACAGCTCGGAAAGCACCGGCGTTGCCATGTCCTCGATTTTTCTGAGGAATTAGGATATTGTAACACTGTTGCTGCGGGTTGCTTTACATGTCCGCGAGTTGAAGCGACCCCAATAATGTGATATTTAGCACCTGGAATGTGAATTATTTTTCATTTTTTTATTTTTTTCGTCAGGGAACCCTTCTCGAAACGCGATTGGGATAGTTTTGAGTAGCAATTGGCGGTTTTGAAAAAACCTGGCAACACTGGAAAGCACTCGGAACTCCGCCAATGTTTCACTTCCTCTGCCGAGAAAAACTCCGAAGCCTGTGTATCATCCAACACTACTAACGACCAAAAACATTCACGACACCAGAGCAAAGCCAACTATCTAATGTGCATCTTGAGAGGAATGTCGAACTCGCAATAGCTTGCAGGAGACGAACTTAACTGCAAGTAACCCAGTGAAAATCAGGCAATAGCCTAAACGACAGTTTGCGCAAAAATGACAGCGGCGGTATCTGCAAACAAAAATAGGATGTGAGTAGTGCGCTTTTATATCCATCGTGTTGAAAGCCGATTGGCTAGACCTTAATTGTAATGTGACATGACATTTAGTCTTCCTAGTAGAACTTACGCTTACATATCTTAATCCCATTGAGAACTTGTGGTCAATCCTCAAGAGGCGGGTGGACAAACAAAAACCCACTAATTCTGACAAACTCCAAGAAGTTATTATGAAAGAATGGGTTGCTATCAGTCAGGATTTGGCCCAGAAGTTGATTGAGAGCATGCCCAGTCGAATTGCAGAGGTCCTGAAAAAGAAGGGCCAACACTGAAAATACTGACTCTTTGCATAAATGTCATGTAATTGTCGATAAAAGCCTTTGAAATGTATGAAGTGCTTGTAATTATATTTCAGTACATCACAGAAACAACTGAAACAAAGATCTAAAAGCAGTTTAGCAGCAAACTTTTTGAAAACTAATATTTATGTAATTCTCAAAACTTTTGGCCACGACTGTAGATTCGTAGTAGTGAGTGGAAGTAGGCGGGTGCTGAGCCTGTGGCTGTTCTATATGCAAGCATCAATGTCTTGAACTTGATGTGAGCCGTAACAGGTAGCCAGTGCAAGGATATAAAGAGAGGTGTAACATGGGCTGGTTGAAGACCAGTCGTGCCGCTGCATTCTGAATCATATGTAGAGGTTTGATCGTGCTAACTGCAGTAGTCCAGCCTAGAGATGACAAGGACCTGGAAAAGAAGTTGTGCAGCAAGCCCAATTAGAAAGGCTTCAGGATCTTTCTGATGTTGTGCAATGCAAATCTACAAGATCGAGCAGTCTTTGCAATGTGGTCTTTGAAGGTCAGCTGGACATCAAAGCTTACACCAAGATTTCTGACCGAAGTTGATGGGGAAATTGTAGAAGAACCTAGCTGGATGGAGAAATCATACTGTAGAGTTGGAGTGCCAGGGAAGACAAGAAGCTCAGTCTTTGCCAGGTTGAGCTGTAGGTGATATTCTTTCATCCATGCCGAGATGTCCGCCCGGCAGCCTGAGATCCATGCAGCTACCCTTGGGTCATCTGGTTAAAATGAAAGATAGAGCTGTGTGTCATCAGCATAGCAATGGTAGGAGAAGCCATGTGCCTGTATGATGGGACCCAGTGATGTCATGTAGGCGGAGAAGAGGAGGGGTCAAAAAACTGATCCCTGAGGAACCCCAGTGACAAGTTGATGTGCTTTGGATACCTCCCCTCCCAAATCCACCCTGAAAGACCTACCAGTGAGATAGTATTCAAACCAGTGAAGTGGAATCCCTGTGATGCACAGTGAAGAGAGGGCAGACAGGAGGATCTGACGATTGACAGTGTCAAAAGCAGCAGATAGATCTAGCAGAATAAGAACTGATGATTTGGAATCAGCTTTTGCAATCTGCAGGGCTTCCATGACAGATAGTAGCGCAGTCTCAGTTGAATGGCCACTCCTGAAGCCTGACTGGTTAGCGTCCAGTTTGTTGTTCTGTGAGAGAAACAAGGATAACTGGTTGAAAACAACTTTTTCTAGGGTGTTTAATGTAGTTTTTTTGAGCAGTGGGGTTACCCGAGCCTGCTTGAATGCAGTGGGGAAGGCATAGTATATGCACACCTCATATTAAATAATTTCTGCAGCATTTTTGAGATATGGGACCATATGGCGCTTTGGAGGGCTATAAAGACCCCATTTCTAACAATTTCTGACCAATGGTCAGGTCATATATTGAACGTCCCATACTTTATGCACACCTCATATGAAACCATTTTACTGCAGCATTATTAAGATATGACACATTATAGTTTAGAGGGCTATAAAGACCCATTTCTAATAAGTAGAAAAAGCCAATTGTCACTCCCTATAAGGGACATCCCATACTACATGCAAATCTCATATCAAACCATTTTACTGCAGCATTTTGAGATATGGGACTATATGGTGTTTTAGAGGGCTATAAAGACCCCATTTCTAATAAGTAGAAAAAACAAAACAAATGGTCAGTTCTTAAACGGGACGTCCTATTGTAACGAGTCAGAGACATTCGGATCCATGTGCAATGTTTATTATGAACTCGTCAGACAACAGCGTCAGTGATATCAGAGACAATCAAAAACAGGGTCGATTACCAGGCTTGAATCGGGGCAGGCGGCAGACAGTAGACAGGTCGTGGGCAGAGCAAAGTGACCCTTTGCTCTGCCCACGACCTGTCTACTGTCTGCCGCCTGCCACGATTCAAGCCTGGTAATCGACCCTGTTTTTAAGGCAGGCGGCAGAGAATCGTCAGGATCAGAACAGTCCAAGGTAATACACGGAAAGGCAGACAGGGATAAACGCTCAGAAATGTAAGACAGGCTAAACAAGACTTCGCACTGTGTGTGTGTTTGGCTGCAGCTTAAATAGGGTGTGGAATGAGGAACACCTGGTGGTGATTAGTCCGAGGTACGGGGCCGCTGGGTAATGTAGTCCATGTGAATGTCAGTATTCCGGTGAAGGTGCCCTCCGGTGGCTATCGGAGAGAGCCACAGAGGCCTGAGTCGTAACAGAGCCACCCCCCTGGGAGCGGCTCCTGAAGCGAGCACAATCTCTGCGCCGAGGTCTTCCACGGGGTCTGGGAGCGGGTCGGTCGGGGTGGTCTTGATGGTATTCGGTGGTGAGGTTGGGGTCTAAGATGTCCTGAGAGTTAACCCACGAACATTCCTCCAGGCCATATCCCTCCCAGTCGATAAGGTATTGTAGGACCCTGCCTCGGCGCCGTGAGTCGAGTATAGCTCGCACCTGATAGGCCTCCTCACCATCAATGGTTATGGGAGGGGTACTCTCCTCAGCTGCCTCCTCCTGGTCCCTCTCTCCTCCAAGACCACCGGCGGGCTTAAGCATGGAGACATGAAAGGTGGGTGAGATACGGTAACTGGCAGGTAATGCTAAACGAAATGAAACTGGGGTTATTTCCCGGATGATTTTGAAAGAACCCATGTACCTCGGATTGAGTTTCTTGCAGGACTGCCGGAATCGAAGATCTCTGGTGGACAGCCAGACCCACTGACCAAGAGTGAACCGAGGACCAGCTCTGCGGTGACGATCCACCTGTTCCTTGGCCCTGCGGACCGCATGTTGAAGGTGGACATGGGCTCCGTTCCTAGTCTCCTCGCTCCTTCTCATCCAGTCGTCAACTGCAGGAAGCTCCGAGGGCTCACCCGACCAGGGAAACAAGAGTGGTTGGAAACCCAGCACACATTGGAAGGGGGTGAGGCCAGTAGCTGGCTTTCGAAGGGAGTTTTGGGCATACTCTGCCCACAGAAGGTAACGGCTCCAGTCTGCCTGATTACTGTGACAGTAGGTGCGGAAAAAAAAAACGGGTAAGTTCCTGATTGGTGGTGGCCAGCAGAAGCGATTGGCCACCAGCTCTATTGAAGCGTTTATGCCCGGATGGCCAGCGCTGGGAGATTGGTGTATCCACTGTATCACTCGTGGTCGGAGCTCGGCAGGAACATAGGTACTTTCAGGTGGGCACTCGGCTGGTACAGGATCGTGAACCTGAGCCTCGGAGATCTCCGTCATGATGTTCCATTGGATAGGTGCTAGAATCACAGTAGAGGGAAGAATGGTCTCAACAGCATTAATTTTGGGCAGGTGATCAAACTGTGGAGAGAGGGCATCTGCCTTGCCATTCTTGGCTCCAGGTCTGTAGGTTACCTTGAAGTCGAAACGGGAGAAGAATAATGACCATCTGGCCTGTCTGGGGTTGAGACGTTTGGCAGAATGGATGTACTCCAGGTTACGATGGTCGGTGAGTACCAGGAACGGTAGTTTAGCCCCCTCCAGCCAATGATGCCACTCCTCGAAGGCAGCCTTGATGGCTAATAGTTCCCTGTCTCCAACGTCGTAATTCCTCTCAGCTGGGTTTAACTTGCAGGAGAAGAAAGCACATGGAAACAGTTTAGGTGGGTTACCGTGGCATTGTGAGAGGATTGCACCAATGCCCGTGTTGGATGCGTCCACCTCTACCGTGAAGTCCAGCTCCGGATTAGGATGATGCAAGACGGGGGCGGCCGTAAATCATCGCTTGAGTTGCTGGAAGGCCTGCTCGCTTGAAGGTGTCCACGTGAGACGTTGGCTCTTTCCCTGTAACAGAGAGGTGCGAGGTGCAGCTACTACACTGAAATTTCTGATAAAGTGTCGATAGAAGTTTGCAAACCCTAGGAAACGTTGGAGCTCCTTGATTGTGGATGGTCTAGGCCAATCTAACACCGCCTCTACCTTCTTCTCATCCATGGCTACCCCCTCTGCACTGATGATGTACCCCAGGAAGGAAATTTGTGTCTGGTGAAACTCACATTTCTGTAGCTTGGCATAGAGTTGATGCTGAATGAGTCTCTGCAAGACCGCTCTGACCTGTTTGACGTGGGCTTCCAGGGATTCGGAGTATATCAAGATGTCGTTGATGTAGATGGTCACACACTGGTTAAGCATATCCCGGAAGACATCGTTAATGAGGGCCTGGAACACAGAAGGACTGTTGGCAAGCCCGAACGGCATAACCCGGTACTCATGGTGCCCGGATGTTGTAGAGAAGGCCGTCTTCCACTCGTCCCCCTTGCGAATGCGAATCAGGTTGTAGGAACTGCATAGATCTAGTTTAGTGAAGTACCGGGCATTGCGAAGCTGCTCCAGGGCCGAAGGAACCAGAGGTAGTGGATAACAAAACTTCACACTGATCTCGTTGAATTCCCCGATAATCGGTACAAGGCCAAAGGCCTCCATCCTTCTTTTTGACGAAGAAGAACCCCGCTGAAGCTGGTGACTTGGATGGCATAATGAAGCCCTTAGCCAACTCCTCCTCTATATACTCCCTCATGGCTGCTGACTCGGGTTGCGAGAGAGGAAGGATTCTGCCCTTGGGAGGAGTTGAACCTGGGATGAGGTCAATGGCACAGTCAATGGGTCTATGAGGTGGAAGCTTGGAAGCTTTGGTTTTGCTGAAGGCTTCAACTAAGTCCTGATATTCGATCGGCGGGCCTGAGATGTCAGAATGGTTGCGCTCCTCCTCCTGGGGATGAGTGGATGGCAGACGTGTGAGGAGGCAGTGGTCTTGACAGGATTGAGACTGGATTTCCTGGGTTGACCATGATATGTGTGGGTTATGTTTTTCCAGCCAGGGTAGTCCTAGAATGATGGGATTCCGAGGTGAGTCAATGATAAACAGTCGAATGGTTTCGGTGTGGAGAGCTCCAATTTGAAGGTTGATATCTGGCGTGATGTATTAAATTTTTCCTGAGCTCAGCGGATGACCATCTAGCGCTGCCACTGCCACCCGGGATTCACATGAAAGGAGAGGGAGGGATGTCATGAGTTTCAGCGAAAGAGATGTCAATGAAATTTCCCGCAGCCCCAGAGTCTATCATGGCATCGGTATCAACTCTCCTCCCCTCAATGTCAATGAACACTGGTACCCTAAAAGAATGAAGGTGGGTACTTACCACAGTGGAATTCTGGTGAGAGGGTCTGATGGGACAGGAGACTCTTAGATGACCGGCCTGCCCGCAGTACAGACCTAGCTGTTGGCGAATGTGTCTCTCGCTCCATAGAGGGTAGTTGGGTGGCACCGATCTGCATGGGCTCGGGGAGTTCTTGAGCGACCGGCCGGTCTGGTGAATGTCGACGAGTGCGTCGGGAGCGTATCAGATTATCCAGACGAATAGCAAGATCCATGAATTGATCCAGAGTCCTTCCCTCCTCTCTGCAGGCTAGCTCTGACTGTAGATCATGGTTGAGCCCTCTGCGGTAGAAAAGCCATAGCGGTTCTTCCCCCCAGCCTGTTTGAGCAGCGAGGGTGCGAAAGGCCAAGGTATATTCAGCGGCGGTGCTGCGACCCTGACGTAGCACAATTAACTCCTCTCCTGCGTCCTTTCCACTAGCTGAATGTTCAAACACCTCCCGGAACTGGCGAATGAAACAGTCATAAGTGGGGAAAGACATGTGATTACCTTGCCACATCGCTGTTGCCCATTCCAACGCTTTCCCGGTCAGCAGTGAGCAGACGAACGCCACCCGACTCTCATCCGTCGAGTAAGTGAGGGGTTGCTGGTTGATGCAGATGTAGCATTGCATTAGGAAGCCCTTGCACTTGCTTGGGGAGCCGTCATACTTTTCCGGAAGTGAGAGACGGATGCCATGAGATGCGTGAGTCGAGACTGTAGTGTTGAGTGTGGTGGCTGGTGTTGCACTCACTGCTGGGGCGGTCACATGGAGAGTTTGTAGCGTCTTTACTAGCTCCTCTGTGAGAGAGGTGAGTCTCTGTAGCTGTTGTTGATGTGTGACCAGCACGGAGGCCTAAGCAGAAACCTTGGAGGATAACTGGAAGAACATCGCTGGATCCTGGGGTGCCGAAGTCTTCTGTAACGAGGAGTCACAGACATTTGGATCCATGTGCAATGTTTATTATGAACTCGTAGTGATAACAGGCAGGGTTCAGACAACAGCGTCAGCGATATCAGAGACAATCAAAAACAGGGTCGATTACCAGGCTTGAATTGGGGCAGGCAGCAGACAGTAGACAGGTCATGGGCAGAGCAAAGGGTCAGTAAGGCAGGCAGCAGAGAATCGCCAGGATCAGAACAGTCCAAGGTAATACACGGAAAGGCAGACAGGGATAAACGCTCAGAAATGTAAGACAGGCTAAACAAGACTTCGCACTGTGTGTGTGCTTGGCTGCAGCTTAAATAGGGCGTGGAATGAGGAACACCTGGTGGTGATTAGTCCGAGGTATGGGGCCGCTGGGTAATGTAGTCCATGAGAATGTCAGTAATAAGTTTCTAATAAGTAGAAAAAAAACAAATGGTCAGTTCTTATATGGGGCGTCCCATACTATATGCACACCTCATATCAAACCATTTTATTGCAGCATTTTTGAAATATGAGACATGAATACATTTTGGAGGGCTAAAATGACCTTATTTCTAATAAGTAGAATAAAAGAATGGTCAGTTCTTATACGGGACTTCCCATACTATATGCACACCTCATATCAAACCATTTTACTGCAGCATTTTTGAAATATGAGACATGAATAACATTTTGGAGGGCTATAAAGACCTTATTTCTAATAAGTAGATTAAATGAATGGTCAGTTCTCATACTGGATGTCCCATACTACATGCACACCTCTTTTGAAACCATTTTACTGGAGCATTTTTGAGAAATGGAACATCATTCTATTTTAGAGGCCTATAAAGACCCCATTTCTAATAAGTAAAAAAACCTAATAGTCAGTTTCACTATGGGGAATCCCATACTATATGCATACCTAATATAATAACATTTTACTGCAGCATTTTTGAGATATGGGACAATATGGCAATTAAGAGGGCTACAAAGACCCCATTTCTAATAAGCAGAAAAAACCAATGGTCAGTTCTTATACGGAACGTCCCAAACTATATGCACATCTCATCGGAAACCATTTTACTGCAGCGTTTTTGAGATATGGGACATTATTCTACTTCAGAGGCCTAAAAAGACCAGATTTCTAATAAGTAGAAAAAGCTAATGGTCAGTTCTTATACAGGATGTCCCATGATATATGCACACCTCATAACAAACCATTTTACAACAACATTTTCAAGATATAACACATTATTACACTTTAGAGGGCTACAAAGACCCCATTTCTAACTATTTCTGACCAATGGTCGGTTCTTATATTGAACATCCCATACTTTATACACACCTCATATGAAACCATTTTACTGCAGCGTTATTAAGATATGACACATTATAGTTTAGAGGGCTATAAAGACCCATTACTAATAAGTAGAAAAAGCCTATAAGGGACATCCCATACTACATGCAAATCTCATATCAAACCATTTTACTGCAGCATTTTGAGATATGGGACTATATGGTGTTTTAGAGGGCTATAAAGACTCCATTTCTAATAAGTAGAAAAAAAACAAATGGTCAGTTCTTATATGGGACTTCCCATACTATATGCAGACCTCATATCAAACCATTTTAATGCAGCATTTTTTAAATATAAGACATGAATAAATTTTGGAGGGCTATAAAGACCTTATTTCTAATAAGTACAATAAATGAATGGTCAGTTTTTATACTGGATGTCCCATACTATATGCACACCTTATATAAAAACATTTTACTGCAGCATTTTAGAGATATGACACATTACTGCACTTCAGAAGGCTATAAAGATCCTGTTTCTAATAAGTATTGAAAACCAGTAATCATTTTGTATATAGGACATCCCATACTATATGCACACCTCATAAAAATGGATTTTACTATAGCATTTTGCAGAAATGTTAATTTATTCTGTTTCAGAGGCCTATAAAGACCCCATTTCGGTCCCACATTATATTGTGTCCCTAATACCTGTGTACTTACATAGTAACTAGATTTGTACATATTATGTAACCACAGTGTAAGTACACATTGGTACATAGTATCTACAGCTCTAATGTTTGTGTAACTACACATATGTAACAACCCACTGAATGGTATGTGTAAGTACAAATGTGTAACAGGACACTGGTAACAATACTTTTTGGTAATGAAAGTACAAATGTGTAACAGGAATAACAGCACTTTTTGGTAAAGAAAGTGTTACACTTTATATTAGATGTACCATGTAATTACTCTGATGTTACACAGCAGCAGCCAGTAAGTTAGGCTTTACATATAAATTATGGTTGGTGTCCAGAATGTTACACTTTATATTTAGTGGACAGTTCCTGAGGAGTTACCATATAAGTACACTTGTATTACAGTGGTGCACCAACTCCAACTCAAGATCCAACTCCTCCCACTTTACATATCCCTAAACCTACCCATTTCCACCCCCTGGATCAAATGGTTCCAATTACTCTTATACATATTGTTTTTACAAAATTAAACATCATATGTCCTGTTACACATTTGTAATTACACAAACCATTTGAAGGGTTGTTAGATGTGGGTAGTTACAGAAATATTACAGTTGTAGATACTATGTATCAATGTTTACTTACGCTGTGGTTACATACTACGTACACATGTAGTTCCTTTGTAAGTACACAGGTATTAGGGACAATATAAAGTGGGACCAAACTATTTTACTGAAGCGTTTTCAAGACATGGGCCATTATTACACATTATGAGTCTACACCCCAAGATTACTGTTATAAACATGAGCCACGTCCAAAAGGTAAAGGGGGAGGTGTTGCTTCAATTTATAACAATGTTTTCAGGATTTCTCAGAGGGCAGGCTTCAAGTATAACTCGTTTGAAGTATTGGTGCTTAATATAACATTATCCAGAGAAACAAATGTTAATGATAAATCCCCTGTAATGTTTGTACTGGCTACTGTATACAGGCCACCAGGGCACCATACAGACTTTATTAAAGAGTTTGCTGATTTTACATCCGAGTTAGTGCTGGCTGCAGATAAAGTTTTAATTGTTGGTGATTTTAATATCCATGTTGATAATGAAAAAGATGCATTGGGATCAGCATTTATAGACATTCTGAACTCTATTGGGGTTAGACAACACGTCTCAGGACCTACCCATTGTCGAAATCATACTCTAGATTTAATACTGTCACATGGAATTGAAGTTGATGGTGTTGAAATTATGCAGCCAAGCGATGATATCTCAGATCATTATTTAGTTTTGTGCAAACTTCATATAGCTAAAACTGTAAATTCCACTTCTTGTTACAAGTATGGTAGAACCATCACTTCTACCACAAAAGACTGCTTTGTAAGTGATCTTCCTGATGTATCCCAATTCCTTAGCATATCCAAAACCTCAGAACAACTTGATAATGTAAAAGAAACTAATGGACTCTCTCTTTTCTAGCATTTTAAATACAGTTGCTCCTTTACGCTTAAGGAAGGTTAAGGAAAACAGTCTGACACCGTGGTGTAATGAGCACACTCGCACCCTAAAGAGAGCAGCTCGGAAAATGGAGCGCAGCTGGAGAAAAACAAAACTAGAAGTATTTCGTATTGCTTGAAGGGAAAGTAACCTATCTTACATAAAAGCATTAAAAACTGCTAAATCTGATTACTTTTCGTCTCTTTTAGAAGAAAACAAACATAACCCCAGGTATTTATTCAATACAGTGGCTAAATTAACGAAAAATAAAGCATCAACAAGTGTCGACATTTCTCAACATCACAGCAGTAATGACTTTATGAACTACTTTACTTCTAAAGTCGATACTATTAGAGATAAAATTGTAACCATGCAGCCATCAGCTACAGTATCACATCAGACAGTGCACTATAGATCCCCCGAGGAACAGTTCCACTCATTCTCTACTATAGGAGAGGAAGAATTGTATAAAATTGTTAAATCATCTAAACAAACATGTATGTTAGACCCTATTCCCTCTAAGCTCCTAAAAGAGGTGCTTCCAGAAGTCACAGATCCTCTTCTGACTATTATTAATTCCTCATTGTTATTAGGGTATGTCCCAAAATCCTTCAAACTGGCTGTTATTAAGCCTCTCATCAAAAAACCACAACTTGACCCCAAAGAACTAGTTAATTATAGACCGATCTCGAATCTCCCTTTTCTTTCAAAGATACTAGAAAAGGTAGTATCCTCACAATTATATTCCTTCTTAGAGAAAAATGGCATCTGTGAGGATTTCCAGTCAGGATTTAGACAGTATCATAGTACTGAGACTGCTCTCCTTAGAGTTACAAATGACCTGCTCTTATCATCTGATCGTGGTTGTATCTCTCTATTAGTGCTATTGGATCTAAGTGCTGCGTTCGACACTATTGACCACACTATTCTTTTGCATAGACTAGAACACTTTGTTGGCATTAATGGAAGTGCATTAGCATGGTTTAAATCGTACTTATATGACCGCCATCAATTCGTAGCAGTGAATGAAGAGGTATCATATCGTTCACAAGTGCAGTATGGAGTACCGCAAGGCTCAGTACTAGGGCCGTTACTCTTCACGCTTTACATGTTACCCTTGGGAGATATCATCAGGAAACACGGTGTTAGCTTTCACTGTTATGCTGATGATACTCAGCTCTATATTTCATCGCGGCCTGGCGAAACATTAGAGCTGTAGTCAAGTCCAGCTTTGTCGAGTCCAAGTCAAGTCCAAGTCCAAAAGTTTCGAGTCCAAGTCAAGACCGAGTCCAAAGAGGTTCGAGTCCAAGTCAAGTCCAAGTCCAAAAGTTTCGAGTCCAAGTCAAGACCGAGTCCAAATGAGAGAAAAAAAAGGAACCTCTTCAAGACCACATACTTAACTAATGTATGTGATGCGAGAGACAGCATATTTCCTATTCTAAGAAAATAATTTACATTATTATTTGTAATGATCAAAAAGCATGTGCAAAGTAACAACTCTGTAGGACAGGGGTCTCCAAACTAGATCCTGGAGGGCCAGTGCCCTGCAGAGTTTAGCTCCAACTGGCCTTAACACTATCTGGAAGTTTCTAGTGTGTCTAGTAAGATCTTGATTAGCTGGTTCAAGTGTGTTTAATTAGGGTTGGAGCTAAACTCTACAGGACAATATTGCATGGAGCTGTTACTTTCTATGACCTTATCTATGTTGCATGTAAAAATAAAATATTTAATGTAATAATTATGCGTGTGCCTAAAGCCTAATACCTGGATAATGGCTTCAAAAATGAATAACGGACAAGGAATAATTCTGCCTGAATAATCGGCTGAAGCTGGCACAGTGTTTGCTAGATAACAGCTGAGTCAAGGGATCAGCGCAATAGTATACACAGACCTCTAAAGTCTCGAGTGTGAAGTGAATGAATGTAAACTTTATGAGTGAAAAAAGCGCAAATCAAACAACGCATTAGTGTTTCCTCTCCGTGCATCTCTCAGAAATCAGAGCTTGGCAGGAGTAATATCACCTAAAATAATACATCATACACGTTATATTATTTGTATATATTTAAAAGGCAATGATTTAAACCTTAGGCTACGATATGAAACGAATGAATGAAACAAGCACAGCGCGCTCACCAACAACCGCGTTGCGCGTCTCAGTCTCTCAAAAACCAAACCAGTTCTCTCTCAAAAGTAGGCTAATAATCAGCGTAGATACGGATACATTTTCTACTTGTTCTACATGTTTGCATCGTTATCTTTTGCTGGTTTGCGCGGCACACGCACATTTGTTTAGTGAAGTTCACTAAACATTAAGACTTGCTTAAAGAGTTCTGCGTAATGAAAATATGCGCGTTGAATGGATTCAGTCGTGTTCAAATGATCACTAAATATTTGTCATGACATCTCTCTGCTTGCATGATAAATATTATTTTAGAAATTAATAGTTATTTTAGTTTAACACGACATACTTGTTCAGTGATAACTATGAAAAAAAAGATAAAAAGTCATAACGGTCTTGTCAAGTAACTGTACGACGTTGTATCCGAATGCAGATACGAAAAATGTTGTGATTGCTACAAATACTGGCTGTTACATGAAAATTTAAATATGGAATGTCATAATTATAAAGTTTTGCAAATTTACATATGTAATTGTTGCATAAGGCTATAAATTAATAAGCATTTATTGATTAAAAAACTATTTAATGTGTTTTCATTTACAATAGCATGAACCACGAGTAGTTGAGTAACTCAAGTATTTTTTAAATAAAAAATTGACTAGTAGAAATCAGAAGTCTTGCAACCCCCATACTGTACAACATTAATAAGTATTTCATTATTGGTAAATTTAAGGCTACCTAGGTGTAGACGTAAATAAAACACAATCTAACAGGTAGAAAATTTAATTAGAAACATCTAAACTTTTCAGAACGCAGCAAGTGCGCCGCTGGTCATGCACATCCTTTCCATAACAAAATTGAAAGCTAAGCCAAGATGGAGAAACAGCTGATCATAGCTGTACAAGGATAGCCATTTTTAAAATGAATTTATTAGCAGAGCTACTGCAAGGGATTTTTAGTGCTGGAAATTCATTTATTTTTTGCTGAAACTTCTGCGTCTTCATGGAGAGCAGGTCATGGTTGCCTAGCAACAGCAGACGCCACTGGAGCACAAGCATAGAGCGCAGGCTACAGAGTGCTTTGGAAAAAAGGAGAAAGTGGCGCGCCCGAGCGGCAACCTCCTGCTCTCTCTCGTGAAGCCAATAAGGAAGTGACTAAAACTGCAATTCATTGACTGGCCGCTTGAGGCTGGCTGCAAAAGGGAGTCAGTTCCATAGACTCCCAATGTTAAAATGCCCAACTTTACAGCAGAAAAAAACATGTTTACAGCCTGGTTCAAAAAATAATTTTTGTCTATATAGCTAATTTTGCCCTTCATGACAACTGTGAGGGGGGTGAATTTTTTTTTATAACTCATCCGTTTAAATTATATTAAGCCTTAAAGTTCTGTATAATTAAGGGCATGGCCACTTGAGTGACAGGTGGATTGCCGATGCTGACAATGCCGTCGCGCTAGGTGGGTGTGGCTTCAGCAACCAGCTCCCGCCTTTTTGCCCATTTTCGATTATCCGGGAGAGTCGCGCGGTGACGCGCTGCCAAGATGGCGACGGCCCGCTCTGCATACTTTGAGCTTCAAAACCGCTATTGAGGAGTCTATGGGTGACGTCACGGACACTACGTCCATATTTTTTTTACAGTCTATGGGTGCGCCTAGCGTTTTCCACACGTTTTCCGTCGCGACATGCAAATGTGGTTTTGTTTTGAAGGAGAATTTTTTTTTTTTTTTTGCTGGACTCGGTCGAGACCAACGAGAACATTTGGCGAGTCCAATGACCAAGTCCGAGACAAGTCCGAGTGCAAACACCACTGAGTCCGAGACAAGTCCGAGACGATAGAAAAATGTCTCGAGTCCAGACTCGAGTCCAAGTCCGGACTCGAGTCATACAGCCCTACGAAACATACCAATTTGAAAAACTAACGGAATGCATAGTCGATATAAAAAACTGGATGACGAGTAATTTCTTACTGCTAAATTCTGAAAAAAACAGAGGTGTTAATTATAGGGCCTAAAAGCTCCTGCATGTAATGACCTAGAACGCTGTCTAAGCCTTGATGGCTCATCTGTCAATTCTTCGTCATCAGTTAGGAACCTAGGTGTGCTATTTGATAGCAACCTTTCCTTAGAAAGCCATGTTTCTAGCATTTGTAAAACTGCATTTTTCCATCTCAAAAATATATCTAAATTACGGCCGATGCTCTCAATGTCATGTCAATGTCAATGTTAATCCATGCGTTTATGACCTCAAGGTTCGACTATTGTTATGCTCTATTGGGTGGTTGTTCTGCACGCTTAGTAGACAAACTCCAGTTAGTCCAAAATGCAGCAGCTAGAGTTCTTACTAGAACCAGGAAGTATGATCATATTAGCCCGGTCCTGTCAACACTGCACTGGCTCCCTATCAAACATCGTATAGATTTTAAAATCTTGCTTATTACTTATAAAGCCCTGAATGGTTTAGCACCTCAGTATTTGAACGACCTCTTGTTACATTATAGTCCTCCATGTCCGCTCCGTTCTCAAAACTCTGGCAATTTGATAATACCTAGAATATCAAAGTCAACTGCGGGCGGCAGATCCTTCTCCTATTTAGCGCCCAAACTCTGGAATAACCTACCTAACATTGTTCGGGAGGCAGACACATTCTTGCAGTTTAAATCTGTTTCTCTCTTATTCCGAGGTCACCGTGGCCACCAGATCCAGTCTGTATCCAAGTCAGATGGTCACTGCAGTCACCCGGATCCAGTATGTATCCAGCCCAGATGGTGGAAATTAGCACCTAGAAAGGACCTCTACAGCCCTGAAAGACAGCGGAGACCAGGACTAGAGCCCCAGAGACAGATCCCCTGTAAAGACCTTGTCTCAGACGACCACCGGGACAAGACCACAGGAAACAGATGATTCTTCTGCACAACCTGACTTTACTGCAGCCTGGAATTGAACTGCTGGTTTCGTCTGGTCAGAGGAGAACTGGCCCCCCAACTGAGCCTGGTTTCTCCCAAGGTTCTTTTTTCTCCATTCTCTCACTGACTTGACTTGATTATCATTCAATGAAGACCCCATTTTTGATAACTAAAGAAAAGCAATGATCAGTTCATATTTGGGATGTCCCATGCTATATACAGGTCCTTCTCAAAAAATTAGCATATTGTGAAAAAGTTCATTATTTTCCATAATGTAATGATAAAAATTAAACTTTCATATATTTTAGATTCATTGCACACCAACTGAAATATTTCAGGTCTATTATTGTTTTAATACTGATGATTTTGGCATACAGCTCATGAAAACCCAAAATTCCTATCTCAAAAAATTAGCATATTTCATCCGACAAATAAAAGAAAAGTGTTTTTAATACAAAAAAAAGTCAACCTTCAAATAATTATGTTCAGTTATGCACTCAATACTTGGTCGGGAATCCTTTTGCAGAAATGACTGCTTCAATGCGGCGTGGCATGGAGGCAATCAGCCTGTGGCACTGCTGAGGTGTTATGGAGACTCAGGATGCTTCGATAGTGGCCTTAAGCTCATCCAGAGTGTTGGGTCTTGCGTCTCTCAACTTTCTCTTCACAATATCCCACAGATTCTCTATGGGGTTCAGGTCAGGAGAGTTGGCAGGCCAATTGAGCACAGTAATACCATGGTCAGTAAACCATTTACCAGTGGTTTTGGCACTGTGAGCAGGTGCCAGGTCGTGCTGAAAAACAAAATCTTCATCTCCATAAAGCTTTTCAGCAGATGGAAGCATGAAGTGCTCCAAAATCTCCTGATAGCTAGCTGCATTGACCCTGCCCTTGATAAAACACAGTGGACCAACACCAGCAGCTGACATGGCACCCCAGACCATCACTGACTGTGGGTACTTGACACTGGACTTCAGGCATTTTGGCATTTCCTTCTCCCCAGTCTTCCTCCAGACTCTGGCACCTTGATTTCCGAATTACATGCAAAATTTGCTTTCATCCGAAAAAAGTACTTTGGACCACTGAGCAACAGTCCAGTGCTGCTTCTCTGTAGCCCAGGTCAGGCACTTCTGCCGCTGTTTCTGGTTCAAAAGCACATACCTGTGGACGGTGGCTCTGGATGTTTCTACTCCAGACTCAGTCCACTGCTTCCGCAGGTCCCCCAAGGTCTGGAATCGGTCCTTCTCCACAATCTTCCTCAGGGTCCGGTCACCTCTTCTCGTTGTGCAGCGTTTTTTGCAACACTTTTTCCTTCCCACAGACTTCCCACTGAGGTGCCTTGATACAGCACTCTGGGAACAGTCTATTCGTTCAGAAATTTCTTTCTGTGTCTTACCCTCTCACTTGAGAGTGTCAATGATGGCCTTCTGGACAGCAGTCAGGTCGGCAGTCTTACCCATGATTGCGGTTTTGAGTAATGAACCAGGCTGGGAGTTTTTAAAAGCCTCAGGAATCTTTTGCAGGTGTTTAGAGTTAATTAGTTGATTCAGATGATTAGGTTAATAGCTCGTTTAGAGAACCTTTTCATGATATGCTAATTTTTTGAGGATAGGAATTTTGGGTTTTCATGAGCTGTATGCCAAAATCATCAGTATTAAAACAATAAAAGACCTGAAATATTTCAGTTGGTGTGCAATGAATCTAAAATATATGAAAGTTTAATTTTTATCATTACATTATGGAAAATAATGAACTTTTTCACAATATGCTAATTTTTTGAGAAGGACCTGTACATACCTCATATCAGAATCAGAATGAGCTTTTATTGCCAGGCATGTTTACACATACGAGGAATTTGTTTTCGTGACAGAAGCTTCCACAGTGTAACAGAATGACAGTGACAGAACAAAAAACACAGAGAAATAATAAATATTAAATAAAAAAATAGAACAAGTAAATAAGGAATAAAAATAAACAAATTGACAATTGTATGTACAAATATATAACAACAGACAGTTGTATGTACAGGTATATTATGTGCAAATTGAAATGTAGACTAAGTGTGTTAGATAATTAAGTGTATAAGTGTATAAATAGTGTGTGTTTCACAATTATTGTCAGGTGTTCATGAGATGGATTGCCTGAGGGAATAAACTGTTTCTGTGTCAGCAGTCCGGACTACCCGCTGTAGTCTTCTGAGGTCAGATTTGGTAGCTGAGCTGAACCAGACAGTTACTGAAGTGCAGAGGACAGATTCAAAGATGGCGGAGTAGAATTGTTTCAGCAGGTTGAACTTCCTCAGTTGGCGAAGGAAGTACAACCTCTGCTGGGCCTTTTTAACAATGGAGTCTATGTGAATGTCCCACTTTAGGTCCTGGGAGATGGTGGTGCCCAGGAGCCTGAATGACTCTACTGTCGTTACAGTGCTGTTCAAGATGGTCAGTGGCGAGAGAGCAGGGGGGGCTCTTCTGAAGTCCACGATCATCTCCACAGTTTTGAGCATGTTGAGCTCCAGGTTGTTAAGACTGCACCAGACAGCCAGCTCCTTAACCTCCTGTCTGTAGGCAGACTCGTCACTGTCCTGAATAAGTCTGATAAGTGTGGTGTCGTCTGCAAACTTCAGGAACTTGACAGAGAGGTCTTAAGATGTGCAGTCGTTGGTGTACAGGGAGAAGAGCATTGGGGAGAGAACACAGCCCTGTAGTCATTTAGTCCTGTAATTTTGGGTTTCTTTGGGACAGGGATGATGGTGGAGCGTTTGAAGCATAAAGGGACTTCGCACAGCTGCAGTGATCTGTTGAAGATCTGTGTGAAGATGGGGGCCAGCTGGTCTGGGCAGGATTTCAGACAGGCTGGAGTAACACAATCTGGGCCTGGTGCTTTTTTTTCTTTTCTGCTTCCGGAAGACCTGGCACACCTCATCTTCACCTATTTAAGGTGCAGGTGTGAGGGAGACGGGGGTTGCAGGAGGTGTGAATGGTTGTGTGCAGAGGTGTACAGAGCTGGTGTGGGGTGATATTCATGGCTCATGCAAAAGTGCTGCAATAGACTGCACGATCGCCATTAACGTTACTATAGTAAACATGGTAAATGTGACTATTTGAAGAAATCACATGTCAGCTTCTTATTCTCTATCACAATCGTGTATTTATTTAGTAACATATTTTATCTGTCATAAGTCTCGTCTCGAGAGTTTAGCTCCGCGTAGCCTGTGTCATAGAAATGTAACAATGTTTTTTGTTCGGGAGCTTTTATAAAAATATAAATTATCATTCTTTCTAAATGTGATATATAGGCTACTGTGAATACAAATAGCCTAAACAGAAACAGACTCGACTGAATAGCAGGTTATGTTTATAACACTTTATTTCTGTGTGACTAATTTTCAATCCTGATAAATGTATTCATTATGATCAATGTATCACTTATTATAGTAAAACATCGATGCTTTTGGATTTAAAGCATGCAAACAAACGGCCGCTTTTAATCATGTTCGTTTTGTGATCACGCTAGTTCCCGAGACTTATTTCTGATTAGTTTTCTGATAGCTTCTCTTTGTTCATAAAATTATGGGGTTGCGTGACGTTGTTCCTGAGAAGCATGTAAAGGGCAGGTTTTAGTGAAGTGCAGCGGGGCTTCTGGCCTGACTGTGGAAACGCAGTGCTATTTTGGCCTCGGTGCTAAAGGTCCGAGGCTATTAGCCCCGCTAGGCCTGTTTAAAGTACTGGCTTGCACTGGCCCGACAGTGGAAAAGCGGCTATTGATGCACGTGGGGAGCGAAGGCTGGCCCGTGTGGTACGATCCAATAGACGAGCTACTGTAGCTCAGATTGCTCAAAGGTGTCAGAATACATAGTGCATCGGAGTTTGTTGCATATGGGGCTGCATAGCCGCAGACCAGTCAGGGTGCCCATGCTGACCCCTATCCACCCCCGAAAGAGCCAACAGTGGGCAAATGAGCACAAAAACTAGAGCATGGAGCAATGGAAGAAGCTGGCCTGGTCTGATGAATCATGCTTTCTTTTACATCACATGGATGGCCAGGTGCATATGTGTCACTTACCTGGGGATCACATGGCACCAGGATGCACTATGGAAAAAAGGCAAGCAGTGTGATACTTTGGGCAGTATTCTGCTGGGAAAACTTGGGTCCTTCCATCCATGTAAATGTTACTTTTACATGTAACACCTACCCAAGCATTGCTGCAGACCATGTACACCCTTGAGGAGCACAACAACGAGTTTGAGGTGTTGACATGGCCTCAAAATTCCCCAGATCTTAATCCAATTGAGCATTTGTGGGATGTGCTGAACAAACAAGTCCGATCTATAGAGGCTCCACCTCGCATCTTACAGGATTTAAAGGATCTGCTGCTAACATCTTTGTACCAGATACCACAGCACACCTTCAGGGGTCTAGTGGAGTCAATGCCTCGATGGGTCATGGCTGTTTTGGCAGCAAAAGCGAGACCAACACAATATTAGGAAGGTGGCCATAATGTTATGCCTGATTTACCATAGCAGTTTGGAGTTCAAAGTCAAGAAAATTCTCAGACACTCCAGTTTTGAGAACGATAGAAATATTATTTCAAATAGGTCGAAAGAAAAGGCTATTTCTTTCAAAGTTCCTCCTACTTTTTCAGCATGCCTAATGTGAAGTCTGTGTACTGTGGCAGTTTGAAGTAGCACGCATCCATACAGAACAAAAACTCAAAGACATTTTAATACTTCCTCATTTTTGCAACCTATAGAAAAAAATTCTTAAAAGTACATTGTTTCTCCGGTTTTGAGGCTTATAGAAACATCAGTTTAAATACATAGATAAAAATAATGGCATTTGCATGCAAGGCACTTCCTACTCTATCAGCAAATATGAAGTCACACACACTGTCTGAACACCTAATACGGAGTCTTTGCTCTGTGAAAGTTTAGAGTGGCATGCATCCATGGGACATTAGATGCATGGATGGATGGATCATAGCGTATCACTAGTCTTGCTTCTGGAAATCTCACTTAAAGTTCAGCTCCAAACCTAATCTAAATAACAGAGAGTTACAAAGAGGTTTGCTGGAGCAGGACTGACATTGAACTCTGCAGGAAGGTAGTATTATGTGCCTTTTAAAAATAGACAGTTTCTACTTATGTGGTTAAATAGCATTTTGTTGTATTAGGATACAAGTTACTCCAAACTGCCACAGTACACAGACTTCATTTTAGCTGTGCTGATAGAGTAGGAGATGTCTTGCATGAAATGGCCATTGTTTTCCTCTATTTTTATAAGCTGACATTTCTATACATCTCAAAATTGGAGAAATTATGCAAGGTCTCAGAATTGTCTTGACTCTGAATGCATGCAACTTCAAATTGCTACACTAAAATGTTTTTATATAAAGGCTACACATATTAGGTGAGGACCCCCTTTTTTATTGGAATGAATAAATGTATAGTTTTATAACTCTATATGTAAAATAATTACATGCTCCTAAACATCATACAGTAAAATGTTTTCCATTGACTTTTAGATTTTAGAAAACTAAAACTTTTTTTACTCTAGATTACACGTCTCTAGGATTCTCTGAAGTGAAATAATGGTGCATTTCTCTAAATTGCCTAAGTAAAATGTCTTCATATAAAGTTTGCACATTCATGTTTTCTACTTTAAAGAAATTAGGTCTGTATGGCCTTCTAAATGTAATAATGTCCCATATCTCGAAAACACTACAGTACAATGGTTTGATATGAGGTGTGCATATAGTATGGGACATCCCGTATAAGAACTGACCATTAGCCTTTTCTGCTTATTAGAAATGGGATCTTTATAAGCCTCTTAAGTAGAATAATGTCCCATATCTTAAAAACGCTGCAGTAAAATGGTTTCAGAAGAGGTGTGCAAATAGTATGGAACGTCCCGTATAAGAGTTGACCATTGGTTTTTTATACTTATTAGAAATGGGGTCTTTATAGCCCTTTAAAGTGTATTAATGCATCATATCTCAAAAATGCTGCAGTAAAATGGTTTCATATAAGGTGTGCATATAGTATGGGATGTCCAGTATAAGAACTGACCATTGGTTTTTCTACTTATTAGAAATGGGGTCTTTATAGCGCTCTAAAGTGTAATAATGTGTCATCTCTTGAAAATGCTGCAGTAAAATGGTTTCGTATGAAATGTGCATATAGTATGGGATGTCACGTATAAGAACTGACCATTCATTTATTCTGCTTATTAGAAAAGTATCTTTATAGCCTTCTAAATGTAATAATGCCTCATTTTTCAAAAATGCTGTAGTAAAATGTTTTTATATGAGGTCTGCATATAGTATTGGACGTCTCTTATAGGAACTGACAATTGTTTTTTTCTTCTTATTACGCATGACAATCACAGCTTCTGTCTAATCACGATTTATCACCTTTGCGATTTAATTTTGATTAATCGTGCAGCCCTACTTGGTCCTGCTGAGCCCTTAGATGCTTAAGGCCAGTTCATATAATAGTTGTTCCTCTGTCATAGCATGGCGGGATTGTAATGGTTCCCCACAAGCATTTAGCGACGCAGTAAGAGTGAAGTATCAATAGGGAACATACTCGGTAATGTAACCTCTGTTCCCTGACATATGGGAATAAGTACTGCGTTGCTAGCTGGTGGGCTCTGGCGGACTTTGTGGCCATAGGCTCATGCAGCTCCACTACCTCACTATTAGTTTGTTTTTTATTTCACTGCATGAACCAATGGAGTAAGTGCAGTTACACAACTTTATTGAAAAAGGCTTCAGTTTTCAGAGAAAAAGGAGTTTTCCCCATAAGCGTTCACGCAGTGCTCGTTTCCGTATCTCAGGGAACGGAGGTTATGTAAGTAAATGAGCAAGTTTTGGGTAGCAATTGGGCGGGTTTTCTTGTGAAAACCTGGCAACCCTTATTTTTAATTAAAAAAAAAAAAATTGTCTTGTGTTTATGTATGTATATATATACGGTAACACTTTATAATAACGTTCTGTTATAAGTCATTTATAAATTATTAGTTAATGATGAGCTAATCATTTACAAAACATGACTATACATTCATAAATGATTAATAAGTAATAAGTTAACATTTTAGTAATGTTTTATTAATTCAGTTATAAGTCACTTATAAGTTATTGATTAATGATGAACAAATCATTTTACAAAACATGACTATATGTTCATAAATGATTAATGAGTGGTATGCTAACAATTTACAAATGTGTTGTAAGTTATCTTAAAAAAAGTTCAAATCATGAAAATAAATCAAACGTATCATTAGTAGATGGTTTATAAGTTATTAGTTGATACATTATTTATCACTTATAAATCATTGAAGTCTTTATGTCAAAATTGTTTTGTATAATTATCTCAATAAACAATTGTTAATCATGAACAAATGATGAATAAACCATTAGCAAATGATCAGTATATGATTTATTGGCAAATTTGTTAGCTGGTCTGTGTTCAAAAGCACAAACATGCAGGTATGTTAAAGCACTATTTTTAAGAAGAGTAATTCATTTGTTTTGAAGTTGATAAACATTTATAAATGCCTTAGTCAGGTGATTCCAGTGGCTTGTGCACAGACTTGTGTTCTGTGTGGATCTAGTGATGAAGTGACCCTCTCAACCGCTTTTACCTTCCACTGAAGCTCACATCAGGTGCACAGAGTTAAAGACTCCATGTGTGTCAGAGAAGACAGCTGTCTATACCCTCACCAGTCAGTACTTAGTACACACTACACAGTGTTCAACACCTGTTATAGATTATGTGTAAACGCATGCATAAATCATTTACAAAGCTTTCTGCATCCCCTAATCTAAAGTGTAAACTATTCATCACTTGTAAATGTGTTACATATCATTTGTAGACCTTTCTTACCTGTTACACATTATTTGTATTTGTACACAAGTCATTTATAACACTTTCTGCATCCCCTAATCTAAAGTGTAAACTATTCATCACTTGTAAATGTGTTACATATCATTTGTAGATCTTCCTGTTAACATGATCCATCTCATTCCATCACTTTACCCAAGCTTGAACTTAATTTTTTTTAAATAAATAAATGAACACTCTGTCACCATTTAATCAGCACTTAATTGTTTATTTTTTATTTTGTTTACCGTGGGACAGCTGCTCACCATAACATGAAAACGCACCATAAACGTAGTCCATTATTTTGTGCATTTTATTCCAAGTCTTCAGAAGTCGTACGATACCACCGTGTGAGAAAAAGATTTGTTTTCCGTAATATAATCATTATACATTAATAACAGTACATAGCGGCCGTCTCATCCCTTAAAACTTTCAAAATTGGCGCTTCTACACAACGACACTGGTTTGCGGCATTGACGTCAAACCTCGCTCCTTATTGGCTGTCACTTGTGATTTGCGACCAGCATAGATTGTTTGCGACATGCCAAATTGTGTTCGTGAGATGCTGCGCGACGCTTTGAAGGATGGAAATGCAGATCAGGAGAATGTTTGCAGCGATTAAACACTTTAATTTCATTCTGTAACTGTAAAAAATTGTTTTGCTGTCAGATCACTGGTAATGTAGCACACGCGTCGTTTTATCTGTTCTTTATACTGCTTTTTGTAATGTTTTAAATAAATTATTGTGACTAACGTACATTTATCTGCCTGTTACACTTTGTATATTGTCAAAATGGTTATGTTTAAGATTATAGGGTGGAGAAGGGAGCTTAAAATGATCTTTTTTATACAATAGTATATTAACTAAGATAATAGTCACTGTCAATATATCTATATTGCATTTTTATTTTTGTGAAATGGCTAAAACGTCGTTTATAAGGGATGTGTTAGGGGCTCAAATATATCTATATAATAATAAAATATATTTGCATAAAAATATTTATAATTTAAATATCATATAAGGGATTTGTGTAGATTTGTATATCCTTCAACTAAAAGACATACCACAACCTTTGCATATGGCAAATACATGGTAAATTTACAAACTGCAGTTTGTACATAATTTATAAAGATCTGCAAATGATATGTAACACATTTACAAGTGATGAATAGTTTACACTTTAGATTATAGGATGCAGAAAGTGTTATAAATGACTTGTATACATATACAAATAATTTGTAACAGGTAAGAAAGGTCTACAAATGATATGTAACACATTTACAAGTGATGAATAGTTTACACTTTAGATTAGGGGATGCAGAAAGTGTTGTAAATGATTTATTCATGCGTTTACACATCATCTATAACAGGTGTTGAACACTGTGTAGTGTGTACTAAGTACTGACTGGTGAGGGTATAGACCGCAGTCTTCTCTGAAACACATGGAGTCTATAACCACTGTGCACCTGATGTGAGCTTCAGTGGAAGGTAAAACCAGTTCACATCACTAGATCCCACACAGAACACAAGTCTGCACTGATGAGTGAAAGGACTTAATGCATTGCAATCCCCTGACTTTAAGTCATTTTAAAACTATTAATTTATTCTTAAAAAAAAAATAGCTTTAGCATAATTGCATTTTCGTGGGTTTTAACCAACCAACTTACAACCTTAACGATGCATCAAAATATGATATACTTATCGTTTACTAATGTTTTGATCATCATTTGTTCATGATTAACAATTGTTTATTGAGATAATGGTACATTGACATTTTAACAGTGATTAATAATATATAACTAGTAACTTCATAACCATTTACTAAGGATCTGTTTGATCCTTTTATAATACGCTATTTTTTTTTAAAGATAACTTATGACAGATTTGTAAATTGTTGCGGGCTTATAACTTAATAATCATTTATAAACGTATAGTCATGTTTTGTAAATTATTAGTTTATCATTATCTAATCACTTGTAAATAATTTATAACTGAATCTACAAAACATTCAAAAAAGTAACAATTTATTGAACATTGATACGTATAGTCATTTTTTGTAAACGATTAGTTAATCATTATCTTATTACTCGTAAATTACTTATAACTGAATCTACAAAACATTAATAAATAAATTTACATATCACTTATTAATCATTTATGAACACATAGTCATGTTTCATAAATGATTAGTTCATTATTTACTAATCACTTGTAAATGACTTGTAACGGCATTTACAAAACATATATAAAATGTTAGCATGTCACTTGCTAATCATCTATATATGTTTTGTAAATGATTAGTTCATCATTAACGAACCACTTATTAATGACTTACAACTGAACGTTATTATAAAGTGATACCAAATATTTTCTTAATGATCACTAATATAATTCATGGAAAGATGGCAAAATTGAAAAATATTAAACATCTTGTGGGATTTACAGGGATAAGTAGGGATGCCAGGGATCGGTATGTGGACAAAATCGGCACTATTAACGGTTTGGATCAATTTGAAAATCCCAACAAAGAGTGGAGCACCGACGACGAGTTGCTGCCGCACTTTTGCATTACCAGATATCTTCGGCTACCTTGTTTGTTTTGTGAGCGCCTACACTTCAGAACAGTTCCGAAGCTACAAGTCATTGGAGTCTCATGTGCAGTTCACAAATGGATGGGTTAAGGAGCTGCAGATCATAAAGCCGGGAAACAGTATACAGTAATCCGGACAAAGGTAAACTGCACTCCGCCTAGTTGCTAGTTTAGTAACCGTTAGTGCTAACAACCATTCACATGTACTTTAAACTAACTTATGTGTTTCAAAAGTTTAGTTAGTAGCTGTCAACCCTCCCGTTTTTTTCCGGGGTTCTCATGTATTTGAGCTCTTCTCCCGCTGTCTTCCCGTTGTAGTATTTTCCTGTAAAATATTCCGTTAGCCCTTCCATCGGACCTGTCAGTCTCTGTGCTGTTGTCCTGTTGCTACACAGTTGCCCTTCCAGCAAAACAGATATTTGGCACGTTCGTTTTTGCTTAACGTTACTTGAAAGCAAAACCTCAGCGTGATATTGGCCTTTTTAAGATAACAGCGTGGTTGTTGTGAGAGCACGATTTCACACCAATGTAAGCAAAGTCACGTTAGACATAGCTTCACAATCTCGCTTAGATAATGCAGCAGTTTTGTAGTACGAATTTTTGCTGTCAGCAGAGGGACAGCAACAGAAAGATGAATGTAGAAATTTTCTGGTTTTTTGGATGAGTAGCCCAGGAAATTTCCCTTATTTTCAGTGTTTACTTAAGCTATATAAATTAATATTCAGATACTATACCTCACTTGGTCTCCGTGGTCGCGCCTCCAAGCAGGAAAGCAGTGGCAAGTTAATCCATTTTTTTTCAAAGGGTGATTATGTGTTGCGCTATTACACCCCACAATACAGCAACGGTTTACCATGGTTGAAATAGATTTTTAATTAATCAAATTAAGACACACGGCTGAGAGGGAGTATGTCTAAACACTGCGCAGTAGTCCGAGTAGCAGTAAAGGAGGCCATCAGCATCCCAAGCCCTATTGCCGGGACACATTACCCGTGTATTTTCCAAATCATTTTGATAAGAATTTTATTTTGCTGAATAATTTTGGCATTCTTCTTTGGTAATTGATCAAGCATGCTTGTTGGAACATTATATCTCCAAAGAACCCTAACATGTCTTATAAGTAAAGAGTAATTGCTGAATTTGTTAAGTTTTAGAGGGGGTGTACTCATTTATGCTGTGCACTGTAATATAAATAAAATTGTTGCGGCTGCTCAAATTGAAAATCATACCCCAACATAAATCATAAATCAAATCATTTGCCAACATGTCATGATGGCAAAATTATTACCCAATATATAATTTCATCATGACAATAAAATTCCCCTGCCCTTCGTGTCTGTCTATTGACGACAAAGGTTTCTTATTGAAAGCAATGGAGGTTGAGGTATGATTATGTCAGTGCAGTTGAATATTATTAATTTATTAATAATTAATATTAATTGCTCAATATTAATAGTCTTTTAAACCCTAACTAAGCAATCCTTATTGTTATTTTTTTAACGGACAGAGGACACAGAAGGAGAAGGTTATATATTAATTTTTGGAGGGCATTTATTTTGGAATTCAACACCAGACCGTCCTGACATTGTGAGTGTCAAAGGACTTTGATATGGATCAACACACACGAAGGAAAATAAAATAAAGCCTTACAAACCTCAATGAGCAAACCTAAAGAAACAGTGGTAAAAATGCAATAAGATGTTTAAGAAAATACAGTTTGAACACTGGAAAAAACAGGTTCAGTAAACTTTAATGTTTGCATACCTATAGATCATTAGACTATGTATCAGCCAGTGCATATATAAATCACCCTGAAAAACAGTAAAGAATCAGAACTTAAAATCATTTTTGAAAGACATGTATTTGCAGATATGTATTTGTCTGAACATTTAGTAATACACATATATGTATGGGTATATTTATACTGTGTATGGTTCATTTTGTATGTGTGAATTGAAGTTTAATGTAGAACTTAATCACACTTTTACTTAAACTGTTTGTATCATCTTGTTTAACTGTGTTTGCACCATGTTCCAAACAGGCTGACTATGTAATTGCTAAGGATTTTTCAACGATTCTTTCTTCAGGTTACAATGTTAAGCCAGTAGTTGGAAACAACTGTCTTTATAAGTGAGCAATTCAATTATTAACAAAACAAAAATGTATTTTTCAAATACATTAGTTTCTCGAACACACAGTATGAATTGCTACTTCCATTTTGTCTATTTTTGCCACACAGTTCGAAACAGAGTAACTGGAAATAATTATATTGATTGTTTTTAAAAAGTAATATTACAGCATGATTAATGCTGTTAGTCTGAATAGCATGGATATACCTGCGGACTTGTGTCACAAACATTCTTATTTATCTGTTTATATTACATAGCATATTCCATAATGCTTTAATATTCAGGGGTGATAAAGAGGTTTTTATGCATTTATTTTTTTTTTTATTTTGACTTCTGTAATTTGACATGTGGGTCAATGGACAAAGACATCCGTCTAGTGCAGGGGTAGGCAACGTCGGTCCTGGAGTGCCGATGTCCTGTAAAATTTAGCTCCAACCCTGAAAAAAAAACTTCACTTATCTGTAGCCTTATGCTTAAGCGTTCCAGGCAAGTCAAGCCAAACTGCCTGAGCGCAAGGAATTGTAGCTAGATTATTAATTTTATTGCAATGTTATATTGTACTAAAGTATATTTCACACCGTGTACCATTTGCATAAACACTGCATCCATAGGCAGTATTATCCTTAGGGGCTGCCATTGTTGTTTCGCGGGCTATGTGATGTCAGAGCTCCGAACTCGGAGTACATCGATCTAGTACGAGTTCACGGGTGGGAAGTCATGGGTTTGACTGCCGTTCCAGTGCACTTTCACGGGTAGAAGGCTGGAAAAACACGAATTACGGGTTGCCTGGAACGCAGCATTAGCAATCCTGAAGACCTTGATTAGCTTGTTCAGGTGTGTTTGATTAGGGTTAGAGCTAAACTCTGCAGGACATCGGCACTACAGGACTGACGTTGCCTACCCCTGGTCTAGCGCATGTTTACATAGAAAACAATTAAGCAGCACAGTGGAACACAAAAACACATTCTGTGTGACATGCTCTCAGCAGTGTTCTGTAAAGTACAATGTATATGTATATTGTTCATGCTTAAGAATGTGTAACATGAAAGAGTAAATAAAAAGAGAAAAAAGATATTGATTCAAATTAAGCATGAGGGAAATAATTAGAAGATCATGTAGACCTCGTACCAGTTCAAATGAGGTACATTTTCAGTTTCAAAGAAAAAGAACTAAAATAACTCCCTGCAGTTGTATTGTCATGCAAGCCCCAGTCAAGTTTTTTTTGCACAGACCAATTTTCACAACCATTTTTCCATGTGAAGATGAAATAAAATGGCAGAATACATGTGGCTTTAAGTAGTCTTTTTAACCACATGAATGAAATAACAGGGCACATCTCCTTGCCCTGGGCTGTATTGCTTGAAGTCTCCATATACATTGTGCTCGCATTTTCCAAAGAACGATGCTCTCAAAATCTCCTTAAAACTCTCCAAACGATGGGGGTAGTATGACAGGCGGAATTTACTACAAGACAGAAAAGAAAACTTTTTAAAAACATGCATGTTACATCATGTACAAACAATTCCTGATACACACACCACTTATTTAATTAAAAACAGCTACAGTTCAGTGAAAACCTCAAGTTATGAGGTATTGAAAGAACCGTTCAGCAACCATTTTGTGTCTAAAATCTAGATAGCCATGACTCTGAGTACTTAGTGAGCAACTTATTTATTGCAATTAAATTACATTTATCTTAATTGCTTACTAGAAGTTATTTTTAATGTACTAGGGATGCACTAATTGTTTTGCCACTTAGCACACAAAATCTAATCAGTCATCAGACAAATCATTCATAAATGTAAGGCTTATCTTTTTATTATTATTATTTTAAATGTATAAACAAAGCATGGCATAACAGGATGGTGTTGTCACACCCCTGGACTCATAATGTTGTGTTGTGTTCCATTCCCCATGTTCTGTGTGACCCAGTTTCTGTCCCTCCTTGATTGATTAGTTCCCAGGTGTGTCTGATTAGTTCTCAGGTGTGTCTCCTTAGTCCCTCATTAGCCTGTCTTTAAAACCCATGTCTGTTCAATCTGTGTTTGTTGGGTCTACAAGTCAGTACGTGTGTCTTCCCCATTTGTTCCATGTTGGCTTTACCACTGTGTTGGATTAATAAAGACTCTCTCGATTATTCTCGACTCTGTGTTCCTTCCAGCACATTAGTGTGACAGAAGACCCGACCAACAAAGTTTCAATTGCATGTCTACCCTCTGTTTGTTTTCCTGTTTTTCCTCAGTCCTTTTTTTTCTCTGTAGTGTTGTGTCCATGTATTCCCTCCTTCGCCCCGAATTCCTTCTCCGCCTGCTGGAGCAGGAAGGACGTTCTCTCGAGGACCATACGAGACAGTTCCTACTGCTAGCTAACATCACCAGCTACCCGGACGATGTGCTCTGCGTGTTCTATAATGCCAGAAGATGTGAACGTCCGAAGATGGTCCTCGGGAGGAATTCGCTGCATTTGTGGAGTGGACTCTGATGTGAAACGGGTCACATCTCACCATCTGCCCGATGGAGGATCTCGCCAGGTCCACTCAGGACCCAGAGCCCAGCCCACCATCTCCCCGATGTGCGGAGCGCATGCCCGAGCCCACCGATGACGAAGAGCCAGAGCCCAAACCATCAGATCAGGTGCAAGAGCCGGCTACAGTGCCGACCACAAGGGAGAGAACCGTGGACAGTGTGATGGCGGAGTGGAGCTCCGCCCCCCTTGCATCGTGGCTGAGGGTGAGCGGACTATGGAGTGCCAAAACGAGGAGTATCTTACAGATTGGGAATGTGCACTGGAGGATGAACTGCCCCCTCTCCTCTCTCCAATGTCGCCGCTGGTCCCATCCGGTCCTCCTTCATCCTTGGTTTCCTCGTCCAGCCCTGAGGGGGCTTCCAATTCTCCAGTGCCTGTTCCCGAGTTAAACCCAGGATGGGCTCCTGTTCCCGAGCCCAACATCATTGCGGTGCAAGCTCCGCGGGACTGCCATCCTCCAGCGTCGCCTTGATCTGAGTCTCCCTCACCTCCGCCTCCTGCCTCCGAGGCCTGGACTCCGCCTCGGCTCGTTGGCTCCACCATGGCTCCTAGCTCCCTCCTCTCCGCCGTGGCCCGTCAGGCTCCTTCATCCCCTCGGCTCCACCTCAGTCCTCTGTAGCTCTAGCTCCAGCGCGGCCTCCCGGCGACATCAGTTCCGCCCACCCCTCTCTTGTATCTACGGTGCTAGGTCGTACCTTCCGAGAGGGGGGAGTAATGTCACACCCCTGCACTCATAATGTTGTGTTTTCCCTGCATGTGTTCCATTCCCCATGTTCTGTGTGACCCAGTTTCTGTCCCTTCTTGATTTTTTTAGTTCCCAGGTGTGTCTGATTAGTTCCCAGGTGTGTCTCCTTAGTCACTCGTTAGCCTGTCTTTAAAACCCATGTTTGTTCAGTCGGGTCTACAAGTCAGTACATGTGTCTTCCTCCTGTGTTCCATGTTGGATTTACCCCTGTGTTGGATTAATAAAGACTCTCTCGATTATTCTCGACTCCATGTTCCTTCCGGCAAAGTTGTGGGACAGGTGTATTATTGCAGATTGTGCATACTGTATTTTAGATAATATATGGATGAATGTTTTTGCCAATTTTGCAAGCATCACTGTGGTTATTGCTCTTGCTCAGTACAGTTAGAGATGGAGAGGACAAATATACTGCAAATGGATGTAAAAACAGACACAGACTTTTAATGGAGGGACAGAACTTTCTCCGGTTTTATATATATATATATATATATATATATATATATATATATATATATATATATATATAAACCATCTTAATTTTTTTGTTTTGAAGGGGAATTAAAGAGTTTTATGGGTTTGGTAAATAATGACAGAATTAAAACTTTTGGGTGACCAAACCATGATGGCAACTACATTTTGTTCTGTTCATCATACAAAGTGAACATATCACTTCAGAAAACTGGTGTAGTATTGATTACTTTATGCTATCTTCATGCCCCTATTGTTTAATTGTATGGACAAAACAGCTGAAACATTCTTCATATATTTAATTTGTGTAACTCAAAAGGAAATCAAACAAATTTGTAATATCAAAAGTAACAGTATCTGTTGTGGCCATCAGCTGCTTTAAGTACTTCAGTGCATCTCATCCACATGGACTGCACCAGATTTGTTAGCTCTTGCTATGAGATGTTATCCTACTTGCACCTCTTAGTTCCCAGATATTTCTGAAGAGAGGTTGGGGACACACATACGAACAGCTGTCCTTCCTGTCTTCATGTAGCACCATCTTACACAAAGGACATTGCCGTTTATTGCTCTGGCCACATCTGCAGTCTTCATACCTCCCTGCAGCAGGACTATGGCATGTTCAATCAGGTGAACAGGGACCTAGGCATCTTTCTTCTGGTGTTTTTCAGAGACAGCAGAGGACAGAGTCCTGCATGGATGCTGTTTGGTGAACCTGCACTCACAGAACTTAACAGAACAGCCGTCCCCTTTTCTGACAGCAGCACTAATTTAATTCTGTACCTGACCTGACCAGTTTGAAATAAAGACTGCGACCTGAACTGCTACCACATTAAATCTACTACATCAGGTATTTTAGCGGATTCACTCTGCATTTATATGTGGTTGTCTCTCCTGAAACTCTGCATGTTATATCTTTTACTTGGATGTTATAAAGGTCCCGATATACTTCAAATGTAATCAAAGAATGAACTGATATGATGTCATTTTGAACAAAATCAGGCCAAAACGAAGATCGTTTTGAGTTTGTTTTGGCAGTTCAAAACAGCTGACCAAAGCAAACTTTCTGGGGGAGTTCGTTTTGCCTCCTATGGCGGTTACGCAATCGGTAGGTGTGTTCTGAAACTCCACCTTCTTTGATGTGAGAGTTTTTTTCCCCAATTCGTTTCTTTTTCAGCGGAGGTCATTCAGGAGAACAGCATCTCCAAGTCACTAGCAACATGAATACACTGGAGTGTCGAATAGATGAGCCGCCACAGATACTGTATATCTGCACCTGTACAATCGCTTGCGGAAAGAATTTAAAGATTCAGAGAAAGCATTTAATTCCTAGAAAGAAATTTCAACGAAGCTTGGTGCTGATGACCCAGAGTTACGCAAAAAGTGATGTAGAGAAACATCAGATGCAAGTCTTCTAAAGCCATGAAAAGAATGAAAGGAAAGAGTAAAGATATAAGGTAGCAAATACATGTGTTTCAAATAAATGTCACACCATACTGCTGCTGCTGTTTTGTTGTTCTTTCAATAAGCAAATTTAAAAGGTAACAATAAATAAAATGCCAAAAGAACATACAATAATAAACCGTTGTTTTTATCAAATCATGACACCACATAAAATATAAAAAGGTGTAATAATTTATCCAGTTTAATAAAATAAATGGACACTGATAAAATAAAAGTAACAAACAGGTTTGTGTTATTGAGATGACTCCAATATTCGTTCCACATCATGCTAAAGTTTTCAGACTATGAGTCATTCACACTTCCCATAAAGGACTGATTATGGAAATAAAATGGTTCTTTTGTATTGCAAACATGATACTTGACTCTGAACTGCTGCTAATCATTATTCTTTCGTCCATAATATTCTAACCATTGGGGCCCATCTCACACCTACATTGCCTACACTTCTTCCTTTCATCGTTGTTTTGTTTAGGGGATATGCGCGAGCATCTCGACACGTTTACATTAATTTACACTCCGCCTCCAGCAGCACGGAGGTGTTGGAAAGTTCGGAAACAGTATACTGTTGCTCAGGCTTTTTGAACTTCTTTTTGCCCCCAAACGAAGAATGAAAATGAACTTCGTTTGAAGTATACTGGGGCCTTAAGTTGTACTGAGTACATGCAGCTGGATAAAACAAAAACTGTGCCTGTCTTCATTTCAGGCTGCAAAGCAACAAAATTTGATTATTTTAAAAGGGGGGTGATTCATATCTATAACCACTGTATAAATGTATTTTCTCTTTTTGTAGTTTGAGTGCCACTCAAAAGTTTCCACTGTGTACAACATAAGTCATTTTCACTCTGTAACACTAAATCACAGAGTTTACAAGACACTTTTAGACACTTTAGACATGTAGAACATATCCGTGTTTGTGATTTTGTTTAGTTTTGGTTTAATTTAGTTTCCTAAATTAAAGCACACATTAATTTTGAAAACTTGTCTAATACGTAAGCTACGCAATATTTGTCAGAAGCTTGCATTTTGGACAAGTTCAACATGCAGAACAACAGAATAAAATGGTGACAACAAACACCACTGAAAGGTAAGTATTAGCTATATGAGCTCACATGTAGAACAATTTAAATGCTTCAGCATGACATAACATAACACTAAGTTGTTAGAAAAATGTTCTAGGTGATGTGATGAACACCATTACGCAATGGAATAAAAAAAACTGTTCACAGAAATGAAGCAAGCTTCCAATCAGTATTACCTCAGAAATTTAAAAGAGGGTCTTAAGTCAATTCCCCTTGATGGAATCAAATCCCAGCCCCATATTGATAATCTTGATGGGCTATTCACACAGAATGCTGTTTTGCCTTGACATTTTGAGTTGAACTCTGACTTTTATACCATGATGACCACTTTGTGGTGCACTTGGTATTGACCTTTCTTTAACCAGATGGTTAATAAAGAAAAGGTTACATGAATCATGTTGAGTAATCATTGAGCATCTTAAAGCAAGAACCAACAAATCTGATGCAGTGCATGAGGATGAGATGCACTGAAGTCTACTAGTAGTACAGTAACTACTTTAGTTACTGACCCCCAAATTGTCATTGAAAATGACAATGAAAAAATGTAAATCTTCTTTAAATTAAATTTTACTGCACACACCCACACACATATATATATATTATAAATTAGGGCTTGATTTATTTTTTTAAACTAATTAATTACATTATGTTTTGATTAATTAATCTAGTGAAAATACCCACAAAACATTATTTAAATATATTTTTGTGTTAAATGAGAACGTATCAAGTAGACATTACAAATTGTAGCTTTAGAAATATTTTAATAATAATAATAATAAAAAAAATGTATTACACATAAACATTTAGGCTACGACAGCCTAACATAAACTATGGAACATAAAAGAAAATCATTTGAGAAACATATAGTTTGTTCATGCAATGAAAGTCATTGGTATCCAAAACATATTTGTTACCAAAATACAAAATATCAAAATACCAAATTCCCTTTAAGGGTATTCTATAGTATTTGAAAATGCCTTATTTTATTTTCCACAAAAGAAAGGTTTGAAACAACACGATGGATGCGAGAGTAAATGAAGACAGAATTCCTTTTTTTTTTTTTTTTTTGTGGAAAAAAAATCAGCACTAATATGATACTGCTCTGTACTGATATCGTATGATATAAATGGGACAAAAACACATACAGGGGCATTTCTGCACCAATATCTTGAATTTTATGGGATAACTGCATTTATGCAACTGTTGCCCTGCATCATATTTGTCAACAGTCAACTGTATGAAATGTAAGATGAGGTACATGTCTGGGGGCGAGGACAGGCGTTAGCTGCGTTAAAATATTTGTGTTTTTTTTTTTATAACTAATTCATTAAGTTAACGCGTTAAACTGACAGCCTTAATATATATAAGAGTTTGGTTCCAAAATGCAATAAATCCATTTTGATCAATTTGAGTAAAATTATTTTTTTTTTTTAATGGCAGGATGAAAATCACTATTTTCTGTTTCAAACTTTCACATAGCATCTTTAGGTTATAATAACATTAAAAATTCTAATCCAGCTTTTGATTTTCAAAGATTTCTTATAAAATGTTATAATTTTCCCCCCAAAATGCAATAAATCCATGACACTTTTTTTTTTTCATTGAATCAATATAAAAGTAATTTTTCATATTAAAACTGTTAAAAATACACAACATAGAAAGTTGATCCACATATGACAGGCTTATGACACACACACACACACACACACACACACACACTACCAGGGAGATTTTTAATGTTTTTTTAAAGAATTCTCTTCTGTTTACCAAGCCTGCATTTATTTGACTGGTAGTGTATAGATAGATATATAGATAGATTATTATGTATAGTACAGTATTATGTGAAGCACTCGTATAGTTTGTATTTTTTATTTTTTTATGTATAGGTAAACATTTATATATAGTATATTTATAGTCAAAATCTGTCAGTAGGTTAGTTGTGCATAAGTTTATACTGTTTTACTTCATTGCTGTAAGTCTGTATTTATGTAGCACCGTGGTCCTGTGAGGCACGACATTTCGTTTCACTGTATGTCCACACATGTAGCAGAATGACAATAAAGCTCAACTTGAACTTGAACTTGAGATAGATAGATAGATAGATAGATAGATAGATAGATAGATACATAGATAGATAGACAGATAGAGAGACAGACAGACAGACAGACAGACAGACCCCACCAAAAGCTCAGGCCACAGTACCTTGTATCAGGTGGAGTCTGAACATCCTCTGGTTGAGGCAGTTCCAGAGTGTAGTCCAGTGTGATCATGTTATACTATATATTAACCCAAAGCAATGACATCAACAAATCCTATTTCAATTCAAAAAAAAAATTAAAAAAAATTTAATGCCATGTCAGCATCAAAGGCTATTTTCATGGCAAAAACAATTTAAAAAATACAAATATAATAAATACAATAAAAACCAGCAAACAGACAAACACAAGTTATAATATAGCTGCAAGCAGCAATTAAGGGGGGCAAGCACTACAGAAGCAAGCCTCAGACCAACTGCAGGAATGAGTAATTTAAACCATTTTAAGATTATTTTATCATAAATTATAAATGCAACCACTAGTAGTATGATTTCTTGGCTTATCACTTTTGACCAATAGGTGGCACTGTTACCAAATAAGTGTGGCATGGTCAGTGTGAGGTGTCAATATGTCAATATTTGCAGAGATACAGCCTCAGATGCAGTTTGGCACTATGCCTAAAATTTGTAGCGGCGCTGTACAAAAAGTATTCTGTTTATTAATACGAAATCCATAACTTCTTGTCACCACAGTCTGAAGATCATCGGACTCGATTTTGGTGAAAATCTAACCAACGGTTGATGAGAAGTTAAAAAAAGTAGATTTTCAACATAAATCAAGATGGCGGACAGGAAGTTCGGCTGACTATGGCAAAATCTGTATCTATGTTGTCGGCATGACCCAAGGAATATTTTCTTACAAGTTTCATTACAATAGGCTAATGCAATCAGAAATTATTAGCATTTTTGGAAATTTAATAATTAATGGTTAATGAACGGTTTATTACTCTTGACTAATAGGTGGCGCTGTTACCAAATGAATGTGGCATGGTCAGGGTGAGGTGATAATGGCACATACCAAGTTTGGTATCAATGTCAAATATTTGCAGAGATACAGCCTCAGATGCAGTTTGGCACTGTGCCTAATTCGCTGATCGACACAAAATCCATAACATTTTGTCACCACAGTCGGAAAATCATCTGACTCGATTTTGGTGAAAATTGGACCAACGGTCGAGGAGGAGTTCGAAAAAGTAAGTTTTTAACATACATCAAAATGGCAGACAGGAAGTTCAGAATGTCTAAGGGAAAACTGGTATCTATGTTGACGGCATGACCCAAGGAATATTTTGACACCAGTTTCATTATGATAGGCTAATGCAATCAAAAGTTATTAGCATTTTTGGAAATTTAATAATTAATAGTCAATGAATGGTTTATTACTCTTGACCAATAGGTAGCGCTGTTACCAAATGAATGTGGCATGGTCAGGATGAGGTGACAATGACACATATATAGTTTGATGTACTGTAATTATGTCAAAACATTGCAGAGATACAGCCTCAGATGATGTTTCTTATATCAACACAAAATACATAACTTTTTGCCAGCATGGTCTGAAGATGATCCGAGTCAAATTTATTGAAAATCGGACTGACGGTCTAGGAGGAGTTCGAAGAAGTAGGTTTTCAACATAAATCAAAATGGTGGACAGGAAGTTCAGTCAATTACGGCAAAAATTGGTATCAATGTTCTCGGCATGTTCCACGGAATCTATCAACATCAGTCCCATTACAATAGGCTAATGTAAACAAAAGTTATTAGCATTTTTTATAAATTTATAAGATGCTTACCGAGTTTTCTAATGATACGTCAATGCGTTCGTAAATTATAGCATTTTATGACAAAATTTAAATTGGCTCGACGGCCAAAATGGCTGACATAGGGAAAATTCGACTTGGCATGATGCATCGAATCTAAAGAGACCAGTTTTGTCATTTTTGGCCCAACCATTCAGAATTTATAAGCAAAAATATGCATTTTTCATATCTCCTGACCACTAGGTGGCACAGTGCCGACATGCTGCAGGTAGTCTCAGGTCATGCTTGTTATAACACACACCAAGTTTGTTCTCAATATGCCTAAGCGTTGCGGAGATATAGCCTCACATGCATTTTTGTGTGATTTTCATAGAATTCTTTTGCATGTTATTCAAGAACGGTTGGACGAATCAACTTGAATTCCATAACTTTTTGCCAGCAAGATAATCTGGTTAAATTTTTGTGACAATTGGTGCAATGGCCTAGAACAAGTCGAAAAAGTAGGTTTTATGATCAATCGAAAAAAGTAAACCTTACGATTTTTTTAATTTTGGGGTTCATTCAACTCGCCATGAGCCAAGGATTCAGAGGAAAAAAATATTTTTTACGGTTTAAAAGTTATAAGCATAAACATGAGTGCAACTTTGGACAAGTGGTGGCGCTAGTGAGTTTGAGTTAGAGACTCCAAATTTGCTATGGTGAATTTTCTCACTGTCCTCTATCAGTGTGCCAAATTTCACAACTTTCCCGGCAAGCGGTTCTATGTGCTGCCATAAACTTGCAGCGGAAGAAGAAGAAAATCACGCTAACGGATACAATAGCTGCCTAAGCATCTTCGGTGCTCGGCCCCTAATTACACAAGATTTTCTACATTAACGTAATAAAAATTCTAAAACTGTTCCTGGCAAATTTTTCACTCTGAAAAACAAGCCCTAATTTTTTTCCATATTTCATCAGAATTACAGGACTTTCACATAAGTCTTTTAGTTTAACAGCCTTAAAATCAAACATATTTTTTTTCATCAAACAGAACAGACAGCTAGCAAATATTCACAGAATTGTTTGTTTGCATGTTGACTTAAATTTTTCAACACTGTTTCTCAGAAATTGCATTACTGCACCTTTAATTCCTGTCATGTTCAGGCAGGGAATGCTGAGAAAATAATTATGAGAACTTGTCTTTTTTTCTCACATTTTTGCAGCTAAGCCCTGACATTAAAAAATAATAAAACAAGTGGATGCAAGATTTTAGACAAAAGCCAAGCACAATTATAGTCTACAGGCTATTCTTAAAACAAAATGGAGTGAACTCTGGTCCAAAGTACAAAGTTGGATTTTTAAAGGCCCCATAAAAACAAAACTTAAGCGTTTTTAGTATGAATATGTTAGTCTTGAGGATATCTATAAGCTTATGTGCTCCAATACATGAAAAAAATGTTCATTTAGAAGATATAAGAATTCAAACTTACAGTCTCTCACTTTTGCCAATACGGATAAATGATTTTGAAGTTTTCACTAATGCATGTTATATATGGCAAATGGCATATATTGCATTATATAGGGAGTGATTCAAACAGTTTAAACATGCTTTCCAATGGGGTGAATTAAGTCATGCAAACCTCCACAGCACGCACTGTGTGCTCTGGTCCAGAGACACGATATCACAGAGTGGATCAGATGCATGAGTCAGCACAGACAACAAAATGTATGAAGCCCAATTGAATTCTAGACAGAATGCTGTATTTCAAAGTGCGATGAAGGAATCAAATGTTGCAAATGGTTAGACATCTTCTGCATTATAAACAGCAATGATGAGGAAAAGAGATAACATCGGTGCCACGCACCTGCATTTTCAAACTGTATTACTGAAAAGTATCACTGTTTTTTCAAAAGTAGTAGTTCTAAGGCCCTGTTTACACCTGGTATTAAGATGCGTTTTGGCCAATTGGATCACAAATAAACAAGGGAGACACATTCACGTTTACACCAGGTGTATTAATCAGTCACTTTTAGCCACTTTCGAACATTTTCCTGATTTCATTGAAGGAAGTGACTATGGGCAGGTGAATGTATGGGCTTTTTCTGATCTTTCAATCTAAGGCTGCTATTACACTTGGCATTAACACGCAATCACCGTGATCTGATCAAGCAGACTGGATCATCAGTCAATCAGAACATGATGCGCTTACAATTGACAACATCAACTGACTTTTCTATCTGGATAACTGATCGGATCTGTCTTTCCCGTGCAATATTTAAATAAGTCTGCAGAGAATGGCCCTGTGCAAAGTCAACCTGAAGTGGTGGGTTTTCTTTTGAAAAGTATTTTCAGTCACAGGACATTTTACAAATCAAAGATAAGTGTAGGAGTCTCACTAGCACTCCACACGGGTGTTCTCCGTCTTTTTTTCTGACAGTTCACAAGAGAGGGGGCGGCGTTTTGCATGATGTCGACTTGTGAATGCAGACACGTTGGCTGGATTGCATTAACATTACACTGAGATCCGATCACAATGCGTCCTCAACTACCTCTGGACCAGGACATGCTGATCGGATAACATTCAGATCAGAAGTGCGTTTACACTTGTCTTTTTTAATTTGTATGTGGACAACATCTGGATACAGGTCGCACGTTAATGCCAAGCCTTATATTGCGAAACAAGATTTATGTGATTTACTCTATATTTACATTTGAACGTGAAAGGAGACAGCTGGATATGTTTCTGCAAAATGATGCTGAACGCTGTGGGTTTGCATTAGAATCAGGACTGGTAAGAAAACATTTGACATTTTTCGCCTTCTACCCAAATTTACACTTTCAGTAGGCAGTAGTTTAAATTCAGTAGTTTAAACTCTGGCTGGCTGGCACGCTTCATGTCCCATAATATTTAAGAATTAGATCAGTAGGCAAGAGAGCATGTAGTCATTAGTGGCTGTTTGAACGCATTCAATCACAAGTGTCTATATTACGAAGGCAATCTCTTCGAAACCTTTCTTTAGCGTTGTCCACTTGTGATCAGAGCGACAAAAACGCATCTTAATACCAGGTGTAAACATGGCCTAAAGGGGTAATCTATTAAACGCATTATTTTATAAAACTGTGGTTGTGACAAAGGAAACACTATTGGCTTTTTTTTTAAAAGGGGAAGACACACGCGATATGTCCTGCCCTAATTTCCTGTTTCATTGAAAATTAGGGCAGTACACCTCAGTGGGTCTTTAACTACCTTATAGTAAATATTCTTTCCTTGGGGTGCTTGGCCAGTCTCAAGGATGTAATCATAGTTACGGTGGTCAATGATTAGGATCCCTCCAGGTTTCACCATGCTGGCTATGTTTTGTAAGGCAAGCTTATGATCACTCTGGTCCCCTGTGAAATATGAGAAAGTAGTTAAATAGATAAATCCGTAAAAATATTAAACATATTTTGGTTTGGTATTCTTACCTTTGAAGTCTGGTAAATGAGCAAATGAATTGCCTAGACAGATTACTGCATCAAACCCATCTCCAGGTTTTTTAACATCTTCTGATAATGTTAGCCAGTTGGCCTCCTCAATTACTGAAATACAAAGACCAGGGATCTCATTTATAAAAATCAACGTAGATGTGATCCTTAAATTGTAAAATAGTTCTCAGATTAATATTTTAGAATAGAGTTCAGCTCATTCTTTTTCAATGGCCAAATAGTATTTCAATTGTTTTAAACAATATAAATCAAATTATATTTATGCAGTTTTGCTGATAAGGTGAACATCTTTTAGCTATTTTAAGCCTATATTACATATTGCAGTGTAAATACAATTGTCTGACTCGGCGCATCACTGACACAGTATTTTAAAAAGGAAACATGCAAATTACCATTTTCTTAAAGTTGTATCCTTCAAATACAATGGGATTTTTCATAATGTTGTGGAGATGCCTACAAACGACATCAACACCTCCGTGCAGCTGTGGTTGTACAGTAAGCTATTATCACTGGACCTATCCAAGCCAGACAATGGACTGTTTGACCACTAAATCCAGCAGTATCTGCCATAATATCGAAGTAAATGCACAGCATTGATTATTGTTCTCAAATAACTAAACTAAACTAAAAATATTTTCTCATAACATCTGCAGTTTAGTTTAAAGATGGATTATTTGTGCACCTATAGCACTCCTCGCTGTCATTAGCATGCCACAGGAAAAGTGATCAAGTGCATCCACTATAAAAATGTCTAAATTCATTTCATTTTTGTTTAACTTCTGTGTAATGATTTTATGTAATTTCAGTGCTTATTTCCATTAATGAGAGTTGAATATTTTATGTAAATGTGTATATATCGAAATGAAAACAAGAGTTTAAAATCATTGTTTACTTCATTACGTTTATCACTCCAGGAAAATGAGTACATACGCATGGTCTAGAATGTCCGTACAGTGCGTACATATTTAGGCCAATTTTATTTTTTTATTAATCCCGATATGTGCACAGAAAATTGCCCATTTTGTGCATACGCAATGTTTATATATAAGACCCCAGACCATGAAGAAACATTTAACTGATTCTCGCATAACAGTAAAGTCAACCACTCAAAACAGAGATCTCCACTTACCTAGGCCTGTCATATCGACTTATCGCACAATATACTGTAGGTACATGACCCCCCCCCCCCCCCCAAAAAAAGTTTTTGGTGACGCAATATATTGTCCATTATATTTACATAAAAATTAATGTTACCATGTTTTTGGCATTCCACTTGCTCCTGTGTCTTTCGCAGCTTCTCGTATATAATGTGGTGTAGTTGGTGCTAGTACAAATTTAAAGGGGTCATATGATGCGATTTCAAATTTTCCCTTCTCTTTGGAGTGTTACAAGCTCTTGGTGAATAAAGAAGATCTTTGAAGTTGCAAAGACTAAAGTCTCAAATCCAAAGAGATATTCTTCATAAACGTTAACACTCGTCCACGCCCCCTTGAAACACCTTGTTCTAACATGCCCCCACATATCTACGTCAGTAAATGGGAAGATTTGCATAACGCCGCACAGATGTTCACGCAAAGAAAGAAGGCATACCTTTTATTGTCGTTGCAGTATTGTTATTGCCGCCGCCACCATGTCGTATAGACGCTGTGAAAGCGAAACTACTTTGTATGGCCTTCCAAAAGAGGTTGATATCTGCTTCGTCATGCCTGGAGCTGATTCGTGCTGGTCGCTGAGGAAATACATCAACTTTGCACTGTGGATTGCCGAATCGGCTTTCAACCATGGATGATGCAGCATCCAGCCCGGGGTCATCACATGTGGTTGCTGCAAGACCAAGGTACGCTCCTTCGTAGAATCCGCCTGCTACACAATTCTCAAGCCACCCGCCTCTGCTCATTCAAGCCAGACGCGGCTCACTCTAGACCGCGGCTCACTCTAGGCCTCCGGCCTCTGCTCACTCAAGGCCGCAGTGTGTGAAGTTGTTCCATTGAGAAAGCGAAACTACTTTGTTTTTGCCTTCCAAAAGAAAACACAACTAAAAATCATATTTATATCACGTTTATAATGGGTTTTATGTTTTTGTCTCGTCGCTCCGGCTGGACAAGGCTTCACAATATGTTTCCAAACACAGCACACCTCGCTTTTCAGAGAGATGAGCCTTGTGAAAATCGAAGCGTTTCAGAAAGCGGGGCATAAAGGGGAAACAATAATATACAGTATGTGAAAAATAATGTGTTTTTTTAACCTTAAACCGCATAAACACATTTCATTACACCAAATACACAAAATAATGTTCTTTTTAGCAGCATCATATGACCCCTTTAAAAAATGCTTCTACAAACAGTTCATCTGCATATATGGCCTTGTTCAGGGATCTGTGCCTTTGTGCATACGGACATCTGACTGCTAAGTAGGGATTGTGTTTTTCAGCAATAAAGTGCACCCTTAATTTACAGAAAAAAGAAGGTCAGGGAAAACTCTGAAGATGGAAAAATCTCCATACAATTTATTTGTGTATCTGTATATCGCACAAAAAAAAATGGTTATCGTGACAGGCCTATACTTACCCCAGTTATCGAAGGTGGACTCTTTTCTCCTCTCCCATCTCTCTTTAAGAGCATATTTGAGCATTTTGTCACTGGCATCCACACTAACCACCTTGAATCCCTCTTCTACCAACATGATGGAATCCACCCTTAAAAAAAAAAAAAAAAAAAAAAAAAAAAATTATACATAGATTGGACACTCTTGGTGGAATTGATCAGAATTGTTGAAAAACAGAGTTTGTATAGGTTTAGGCAGGATAGACAACAGTTTCACTATATTTGCAGCAATTTCTGATAAATATTAATGCATAATGTGTACTGATTACAACGCTGACTACACTTTACAGTAGCATTTTATTCTGAGGAGTTATAAAGAGACAACATTAATGTTTTTCTTGAGTTTAAGCCTTAGTTATTCCTTACTTGGGTCACAAAACTCCTTGGTCGGACACGTTAAGTGTAACTTTGTATTAGTTGAATAATTGTACTGTATTTAAGATCAATAATACTTATTTAATATTTTGAGGATTTTTTTTTTTGGTATGATATAATATTTGTGCAATAATTCTGATCCATAAATGACCATTTAAAATAATATTTTGTTTTCTAATATGTTTATTATACTTATATTACTTACACAATTAGTATAGTATTTAAGGTTAAAATATAGAAAAAAGTTTTTTAATTCCAATGCAAAGTGGAAGATTAGAGGCATCTGGTGGCCGGAAACATAATATTCATACAGTATATAATGCCATGGTTTAGCCACTAGATGTCTAGTTTCTCAAAAGAGAATTGCCAGTCATAACTGCTTTTTTGTTTGTTTGTTTTTTCTTTCAGATTTTGCATTTGAATCAAACTCAAACACTAGATTTTACTAGAAGTTTAGATTTTGTAAAAAAAAAAATATATTTTTTTTTTGTGATTTAACATTTATTATAAAAACAGTTGTAATCAAATGAAAATTTATCACTAGACTCTTTTAGAAAAGACTGTGTTGAAGCATTTCAAGAACGCTAAATAAAGTGATTGGGTTGATATGCGTGTTTATATGTCACAAGCTTCTGATCGGATTTACTCTTTTGACATAGGCACATTGCATGAATATACAGAGTTTCATGCTGTTGTCGCATACTGTTTAAAAAATCATACTTGATATTTATCTACTTCGGGTCCTAATTAAGCGACGATCAGCACATGAACTGTTGTGCTGTGCTGCTTACTTTATAAAGCAGTAAAAGTGCCCCTTCCCGCACCTAAAACACAGTCGTCTGTGGATGATACTCCTAAACAAGGACTGGTGGGACGTTGTGCTGCTCCACTTCACAGACGTTGAGTGAAAGGGGAGTTTTATAATGACGGGACTCTCGTTTAGCTCGTTCCTTGCGTTCCTCGTTCCTCTGCTATTTTTACGTCACTGCACATGCGCAGTACTTTCCAGTTTCGTTTTTCAATCCGATCAATTGTTTACATGTCCTCTCGCTTTGATTACAAAAGGAATACACCACCCCTTACAATCTGATCGAAATCGGAATCCAATCTAGCCAATTCATTCCGATTGACATGGTTAATTGTGACTTTTTTATTCTGATTGTGCTTCTAGTCCTATTACGATCGGATTAGTAGGGTCCATGATCGATCTCTCTCTGATTTCTTCTTTTTGAAAGCCGCAAGTTTTTCGCTTGCTATTTGAGCAAATGGGAATGCAAAGAAATATATTGCACGTAGTCTCCTGTTCACCTCTATAGAAGATATCAAATGACTTCTGCTTCAGAACTTAAGCAGAAATGTGAAAAAGGTCCATTACTTTATTTTTTGGCAAATAAAGTGCTGCATGACAGAGGTTTACTGCTGAATTAAAACACAGAAGAAAAACTGTGCAATTATTTCTTATTTTATATATATATATATATTGTTGTTATATATATATAATATATATATATATATATTATATATTCTTATTATTAATATTTTGAGAAGCACATTACTGTAGTAATATATATCTCTAATGTTAAACCAAACCTTTATTTTGTCAGGTTGTCATGAAGAGTTTTGAGCTTCTTTGTGATATACGGTTGTTTTATCAAATGAAATGGTGAAGTAACTCTCAGAGCAGCTCTGGAGATTAAGTTCATGCCCTTATATTGAGACAGCAAATGCTAAAAACACCATGAATGTCACATATACTTCAGTATGTGTAGTAGAGAAACCGTGCCATTCATTCACACAGAGAAATTCAGACTTCAATAGCAGTCTTTTTGTGCTTTAAAGGGGTCATATGATGCAATTTAAAGTTTTCCTTTCTCTTTGGAGTGTTACAAGCTGTTCGTGCATAGATAAGATCCCTTAAGTTGCAAAGACTAAAGTCTCAAACCCAAAGAGATATTCTTAATAAAAGTTGAGACTTGTCCACGCCCTCCTAAAATGTCTCGGGAAGATTTGCATAACACTGCCCAAATGTTCACGCAAAGAAAGAATGCGTAACTTTAATTTTCGCTGTAATATTGTTGCTCCCACCGCCGCTACCACCATGTCGTGGAGATGCTGTGTTTCTCATTGTGAAAGCAAAACTACTTTGTCTGGTCTTCCAAAAGAGGACACAACTAGAAATCAGTGGTTAAGTTGTATTTACAACACTGTTCCAGAAAAGTTCAGCCCAAATATTCAGTTGTGTGCAGCGCAGTTTATGGAGGACTGTTTCCCGAACCTGGGAGAGTAGCCTACAATGCCAGCTGTGTACAAAGGTTGTTTCTATAAAGTGGGGCAATTACAACTTTGCAAGGACAGTCAGGCACTTCTGACTCACAGCCTGTAAGTACGTTTTCATATTTAAAGAATTTGCAACTGTTGATTCAAACGCAAGTTTTGAGCAGTGTAGAGTAGCGCTTGTTGTTTGTCGTTTCTCCGATCACAAATGCAGACATGGTTTTATGTTAACGCGGCGTGATACGCAACACAATGCATAAAAAGACAGTACAAGTCATTAAAATCCATAATAATGTCCCCACTGGATGCAACAAATGCCTTGTTTTTAATGGGTTTTATTGGTTTTGTCTCGTCACACCGGGACACGGCATCACAGTATTGTAAGGGGTGTAACATTTCCGTCACATGCTTGAGGTATTCAGCCAATCACAACGCACTAAATAGCTAGCCAATCAGAGCACACCTCACTTTTCAGAACAATGAGCTTTGTAAAAATCGATGCGTTTCAGAAAGGCGGGGCATACAGGAGCAACAATAATGTACAGTATGTGGAAAATAATGTGTTTTTTGAATCTTCAACTGCACGCATTGCATTACACCAAATACACAAAATAATGTTTTTAGCAACATCATATGACCCCTTTAATAATCACTGACACTAAACTATTGACTAATCTATACTGTAGTCTATTTAATTATATCTAATCTATTTGAAAACTACTGCTCTAAAATGCTCTAAAGCACTTAAGTAATGAATTACTTAATCACCTCTGCATTCTACTTATTATGACTTGACAACTTTCAGCACACCTACATGCAGTGATTTATTCATGTCAGTTTTTTTATTTTCCTTTTCTACTTTTAAGGGCTGTAAGGCTTACTAAATTAAAGACAACAGAATGATGTGCTTATACTGACAAGATGGAATAAAGCTAATTATATTTAATGATGTAAATATCAATTTTAATCAAACTCGCTATCCTTGGCAGTTCTACTACATTTTAAATATAGTTACATGCAAAAATGAACTTTAATGAAACAAATGCAGAAAATAGTGATTCAATTTGAAACATGCATTTAATAAATGCAGAGTGATGCGTGCATTCATGCATGCAAGTCTTTTTCTCCTATATCACACATCGAGCTTTGCAGTGTATCACTGAAAGAGTGCTGGTACTGACACTATTAATCACCATGCAATCAAAATGGACAATTCTTTTTTTTTTTTTTTTTTTTTTTTAATGTGTCCTTTTAGTCCCCTCGTAACAGCATTTCTTCTCTGACATGTATATTGATGTGAAGGCTGGGCAATAAGGTTGTCCAGTGGCCAGACGAGTTTCAACCCCTCCCTTCCAGCAACTCAACTTCTCACTCCACAACTGACTACAAACTTGCATTCAGATCTGCCTCCATTTAGTTAGCAAAACAACTTTCTTTGATTCAATCAATTCCAAATGGATGAAGGCCTGACCTATATTTCTTGTAATAGATGTTTCACTTGGATATACATCACATTAGGGATGCTCCGATCCACCTTTTTCGCCTCCGATACCTAGGGTTCTGTATTGGCCAGTACCGATCTGATACCAAAGAATTTTTTTTCCCCCCATTTAAATAAATGTAGAATTTATATATCTTTGTTTGTGGAACTGGTAATCATTCTTTCACAATCTACTAGATATAGACTACTTCATTATAAAGAAAAATAAAATAAACAATACATATAAAAAAATATAGGCCCATGTATATTCATATTCTATGACAAATATTTATCATAAACTAGGACAGGTGATACTGGATAATTCGGCAGCAAAAGTCATTCTAGAAAAATCAATGCACAATAATTTTAGAAATCCAAACATTTAGTGAAAAAAACATTATTTTGTGGGGAACAAATGAAAGTGTTGCACTAAATATGGTAAAATGTAAGCGGATAGCGCTTCATATATAAGTATATACTATAAAATTAAAATAAATTTCTTTTAAATGTATAGCATATTTTTTAATAAGGCAATAAAAACATTATGGAGGACCCAGAGTGCCGCTTAAAAATAAAATGAAGAATCAATTTATTGATTTAATAATTCAAACATAAAAATGTATATAAATAAATCACTTTTTTAAATGGACAAACTAATAGACATATTTAAAGATGTTTATTTAATTTGTGTTTTTAAATGTAGTTTAATAAAACAATAAAACAATACATTTAAAAAACTTTTTTAATGTATAAATAAATAGACAAATTTAAAACAGTTTATTGAATTCATGTTTTAAAACATGGATTAATACAACTATAAAAAAAAACATTTATTAAAAACATTAATAAATCTTTTTAAATGCACATTTTAAATTGCTTTTTAAAAATGCATTTGGCAATCGCTTTTCTCTCTCTATTTAGGGCTCAAGCCTGGAGGGCGAGAGCCCTATTGTTTTCCTTAGGATTATTTTTTATTATTATTATTATTATTATTATTATTATTATTATTTTTTTTTTTTTTTTTCCAACGTCTCGGGGGCTTTTGGGGGCCCTTAACATACTCGAAAACTCTTGAAAATTGGCACACACATTGGAACCTGCGGCCATTAGGGGCCGGGCAGAGACACATACACGGGCGTGGCACAGGGGCTCTACAGCGCCCCCTGGAATATGGAGGGCCATATATCATACATACTTGCACGTAGACGTATGAAACTCAGTACACATATAGATCTCATCAAGCCAAACAACTTTCGTACTGCATGTCATAGGCTCCGCCCAACAGGAAGTTGGCTATTTAGGGTTTAGTATTCTTATTTTTCGTCAAAGTTGTGGGGGCTTTTGGGGCCCTTAACATGCTCAAAAAACTCTTGAAAACTTGCACACACCTTAGAATCTGTGGCCATTAGGAGGCTGCAGAGGCTGAGACCCGGGCGTGACACAGGGGCTCTACGGCGCCCCCTGGAACACAGTCAGAAATGTTGATGTATAGTTCAAACATACTTGCACGTATTCATATGAAACTCAGTACACATATAGATCTCATTGTGCCGAACAACTTTCGTATTGCATGTCATAAGCTCCGCCCAACAGGAAGCCAGCTATTTAGAGCTATGTAAAAAGTGCATGCTCTGGAATTTGATATACTTGTCATAGGTTTTTTTTACCCGATTGCCACCAAACTTGGTCAACATGATCTCAAGACATCGGGGATGCAAAATTGCCAGGGGATTTTTGATATCTCGAATGGTTTGCTCGTGGCGAGGCGTTGAAATTATGGCGAGAAATGAGAAACAGGAAGTGTCTAATAACATCCACATACATTTCCTGATTTTAATTAAACTTCATCAATTTGTTCGTTGTATGATGCCGATCGCATATATGTGACTATTTGGAGTCAAAATTATAGCGCCACCAACTGGCAGCAGGAAGTGTGTCATTTTCAAAATGCTTTGAATTCAGCATCTTATTTTTACTCAATTTGCTTCAAACTTCATCAGAATAAATGACAAAACACGGCCCATGTAAAAATGTTGAGGGGATATTGATATCTAATATAGTGTTGCCATGGCAACATATCAAACTGGAATATTTTTCTGTATAATATATTCTGATTTTGAGGCAGATAACATGCTTAGAATTTCATGAAACTCAGAACACATATCAGTATTAATGATAGCTAGACACTGGCAAAAGGTCATAAAAGGGCGTGGAGGAGGCACTCTATAGCGCCACCTTTTGTCAAAAGTGGGGGGCTTAGTTTTAGCTATAGACACCAAACTCGGTACATATATTGTTCTTATTAAGACGGACAACTTTCTAATTTACAGTCATTAGCTACGACCAACAGGAAGTCGGCTATTTTGATTTGAATATGGATTTTTGGCTCTGTGTGAGGAATGAATGTGTGCTGAGACTTTCATTGTCTGAGAGAAAATGCGCCTCTACAGGAGCAATTCCCGCGACTGAGAGGGAGGAGTCTCGCTTAGTTTCACTTTTAAATCGGTTAAAAATACAACTAAATAAATCAATTTAATTCACACTGACAAGCTAAACCAACATATCTTATTATTAGCGGGTCAGGGCTTATTAATAATTGATGTATGGCCAGAGAACAGACAGATAGACGAGAGATAAATCACCGCTCCGAACAGCGCGTGCAGTCTCAACGAGCTCACAACAAACGAGTTTATTCTTGTTTAAGACCTTTTAAAAATAAAATATTTACGGCGATTCCACACAATCCGCCAATTAGAACACACCAAGAGCTAAATTCAGATGTTTGTGAGTGTTAAAATGAAATATTTGCTGCAGCCTGTGTGACAGCGCGAGACTTCTGAACACTTGAAGGGAAAAAAAAGTCTACATACAGAAACTACAGCCTTTTACATTAAAACACAGCGGCGAATTAACACAAAACAATTAGAAGAACATATTATAGAGATGAAAATGAGTGTTTATGAGTGCTTGTGAGATTTTCTTTGTCTAAGGGCTGAACATCACATCGATTGCTCTGCGCTCCAGAACACGGTGATGGTTTTTCGGCGAGAACGGACAAATAAATACACATTTAATACACACTGACAAGCTGAACCAACATATGTTATTATTACCGGCTCAGATCTCATTAATAATTGATGTCTGGCCGGAGATCAGTGAGAAAGACCAGAAAGAAATCACCGCTGCATCAGCGCGTGCAGTCTCACGAGCTCACAATAAAAGCATTTTTATAGTTTTAAGAGCTTTTTAAAATAAAATACTACCGCGAATGCACACAATCCACCCATAAGAACACAACAAGAGCTAAATTCAGGTATTTGTGAGCTGTTTGATTGTGAAAATTTAAAGACTATTTGACAGCGCGAGACTGTCTAAGGGCAGAATAACATCGATCTCTCGAAATCCAGAGGACGCTGATTCTGGCAAGAACGAACAAATCAAGAACAAGGTTATTTCAAAATACATAATAGCTTGGCGAATATAAACGAAAACAGTCACGTGAACATAAACAGTTGAGAAATAAATCTGAAGTGTATCATGGTACTGGATTTGAATATTAAAGTGACTGCATTTACCAGCTGCTTTCTGTCTTTAATTTTAATCTATAAAAACAGGAAATTCGCATCGTCTTGGCTGCTTTTTTTGTATGTATTCATGTATTTATTATTATTATTTTTTTTTTTTTTTTGCTCTAACAAGAATTAATCTATATGATTAAATTACATTTCTGCATCTAAACACCTATAAACCTAAAACATGCTCTATTAAACTATTGTTAGCAATTTCTTTATCATCCAGTTTAACTGGTGTACACACTTTTATTTTCATAATAAATTTGTTTTTTGTTTTTTTAGATAATAGACAGTTACAGTGGTCTATAATAAATATTAACAGGTTTTGTTCAAGCTGCTTAAAATGTTTGAAGTAGGCTCATTTTTTTAAATGTAAATCCTAAAAAAAAAAAAAAAAAAAAAAACAAACAAACAAAAAAAAATAAAACTGGGAAACAGCCAGCTTTACGAAAAGGTGCTTAACCTATAGAAAAATAAAACTATGAATTAAATTAGTGTTTAATTTTTAGTAATGACCATTTTTGTTGTCATAAAAACCTTCTTCTTTACAATACAGAATAACGATTGTCAATAGTAAATATTATGAAAACAATAACTGTTGTATTTTTCATCATTATATAGTTTATGTATTATAATTGTAAAAACAAAACAAATTTAGCAACTCACTTAGTAATCATTCAACACCGCTTAAAAATGTAAGTTGAAAATTAAACTCATGATTAAGCATGAAATAAGATACAGAATCAGTAAATTCGATTTTAATGTGGGTATATTATCAGTAAACTAATCATTAAATATTTATAATCAATCAAAAAATATTGGCCCCTTTCATAATGTTGTTCAAAAATGAAGGGCACAATGCTAATGTTGTCCACTCGATGGCGCCACAGGACAGCAAATACTTCAAGATCTGTTCAAAGACTTGAAAATGTTTCATTTATGTAAATAAATCAAAAATGCATATACATTCATTCTTTTTTCATAAACTTTAATAAAGCCCAATATAGTAATTATGCAAAAACTATCATCTACGAAATACCATTACGTTTTATCTTATTTTAATAGTATTGACAACATATTTCTCAAGTTATCACGCATTACTGAAAAAGTGAAGAAGGGACACTATATTTGTTATCTATTTTCATGTTGTGCGTATAATAATTTACTTGAAAAGAGACACGTCCATTGTTTAACCTGCATCATCTACACAAACCAATGTGCTTGGAACCCTAATAATCACCTTGACTTAAACCACATTGTTTCAGTTACCTTCTGTGTCTTTGGCCACAACGCTTCAGTGACAGGAATGTGAAATAGCAAACAGGGGAACAAATAAAAGGCATGACTTTATTTGCATCCAGCTAGCCAACTCTATTACAGGTGTTCCACAGCCAAGACTCTTATTAGAATAGAAAATAGCAAGGGTTCGAATAAATAGTTTATTAATCATTTAATTTCACTTTCTTAATGAATATTATTCTGTGTATGTGATTTCAAAGTCTTGATGCTTCGTATTAACCCGTTAATTGCCGTATCCCTTAAAACCTGAGTGCCAGAGGATTACTGTAAATGCATGTGCCTGCTGGGCACAGTTTACCTGATGCCACCGGGGTGGCGTTTGCGCTGATGGCTTGAGCCCACCATCGCTGCTTGCAGCTATATTTACCAATTGCTTTTCTTTGTCCTTTTGCCAAATGCTTTTCTTTATCCATTTGTCAATCGAGTCAAAAAGTCCCATTGGACAGTACACACGTGGGAGCAACCAATCAACTTTCGCCTCAATTTGAAGTGCCAACCCCTCTCTCGCTTGTAAATGTATGGCATTTTACGAACAAATTCGTTGATGCGCTAAACGAAAACCGTTTTGTATATCAACACGAAATCCATAACTTTTTGTCAGCTTGGTCTGAAGATGATCCACGTCAAATTTGGTGAAAATCGGACTAACGATCTAGGAGGAGTTCGAAAAAGTAGGTTTTCAACATTAATCAAAATGGCGGACAGGAAGCATGGCCAATTTTGGCATAATTGGTATCAATGTTCTCGGCATGACCCAAAGAATATAGAGAGACCACTTTCATTTCAATAGTCTAATTTATTCAAAAGTTATTAGCATTTTTATATATTTCATCATAACTTTAGACCACAAGGTGGCGCTGCCCCCAAACTTTTTGAGTAGCATCAGGGCATGGAGCCGAAGATTTTTGTAATTATTTTTGTAACGATACGATAATGCATTCAAAAAATAAAGCATTTTAGAACATAATTCAAAATGGCTGACACCTAAAATGGCTGACACGGGAAAATTGGATATTATTCGACTCGACATGACCCTCCGAATATATAGAGACCAGTTTTGTGATTTTTGGCCAAACCATTCAGAAGTTATAATATTAATTCTTCATATCTCCTGACCACTAGGTGGCGCTGCGTCTAAACACTGCAGGTAGTCTCAGGTCATGCTTGTTATAACATACCCCAAGTCTGGTCTCAATACGCCAATCAGACTAACCATCTAGTACGAGTTCGAAAATAGCGAAAAAACAAAACCTTGCGATTTTCGAATTTTGGGGTCCATTCGACTCGGCATGAGCCAAGGATTCAGAGGAAAAAAATTTTTCCTTCTGTGCCTTAAGGATCAAAAGTTATTAGAATAAAGATATTGACATTTTGGAAAAGTGGTGGCGCTAAAGAGTTGGATTTAGAGACTCCAAATTTGCTATGGTTAATGTTGACACTGTCCTCTATCAGTGTGCCAAATTTCACAACTCCACAGAAATCCATCCTAAGAAACGCAATAAAAATAAGAAGAAAAAAAAAAAAAAGAAAAAAAAAAGAAAAAGATTAACAAGAACAAGAAGAGGAAGAAGAAGAAGAACGCCAACGATTTCAATAGGTGCCTACACACCTTCGGTGCTTGGCCCCTAATAATAATACAAGCTTCACAGTTTGCCAGTGTGTTATATTTAAATGTTCTATTTAAATGTTAAAAGTCATTTTATTTCCCCCTTCTCTACAAAAACCACACTTTACAGTTTCAAGTTTACTTTTCAAGTTTCTTAGCCTGAAATGAAAGTAAATGCTGCTAGGAAAAATTCAGTTCAGTTTGTCTCATGGAATTGTAAGGGACTTAATGGGGCTATTAAACGGGGTAATGTATAATCTCATCTTGGAAGACTGGGGGATGATATCGTGTTTTTACAGGAAACGCATATAAGGAACCAAGACCATGGCCGATTAAGAGGAAAGTGGGTGGGACAAATCTTTCATTCAAATTTTAGTTTTAAGTCTAGAGGTACAGCAATACTCATAAAGAAAAATGTACAATTTACTGCAACAAAAGTTATTTCTGACTCCAATGGGCGTTATGTTATAGTAGCAGGAAAACTCTATAATACATTAATATTGTTAGTTAATATATATGCCCCTAATATAGATGATGAACAATTTATATCATCTGTTTTAAAAAGTCATTTTATTTATCCACTGTTTTATTATTTAGAAAAAATTTTATCCAGAACCAGGACAACTAGATGAGCCCCAGAGACAGATCCCCAGTAAAGACCTTACCTCAGACGGCCACCAGGACAAGACCACAGGAACCAGTTGAGTCCTCTGCACAATGTGACTTTGCTGCAGCCTGGAACTGAACTGTTGGTTTCGTCTGGCCAGAGGAGAACTGGCCCCCCGACTGAGCCTGGTTTCTCCCAAGGTTTTTTCTCCATTCTGTCACCGATGGAGTTTTGGTTCTTTGCTGCTGTCACCTCTGGCTTGCTTAGTTGGGGACACTTCATTTCCAGCAATATCATCGACTTGATTGCACAGATACTATTTAAACTGAACTGAGCTAGATGATGACATCACTGAATTCAATGAATGTCTTTAACTGAAATGAGTTTAATATTGTCATTTTGCAATATTTACACACTATTTTCCTAATTAATGCTGTACAGTTGCTTTGACACAATCTGTATTGTTAAAAGCGCTATATAAATAAAGGTGACTTGACTTGACCTGACTTTAAAACACATCGGATGGTTTAACCCGGTTGGTGGAATTGTCATTCGGTCCTTTACCCATCAAGCTCTGTGATAGCACTTCAAAGCTTTCTCCGGTTTAATTTACTGCTATAAATACACAAAGGCAGTTTTGAAATAATTTTCTTCATGTCAATATAAAATGGCTGCATACTGTTAAAACTGACTGTGGTAGTGATATCTTTAGGACTGTCGACTGTATAGAACAGTGTCAAGCGAAAGCAAATATCCAGCGAACTAAAACCTTACTAACTTTATACCACACTAGTTCACCACTACATAAGAGCAGGGGCACAACTGCACCTTTACCAAGGGGTATGCAAGATCAGTGTCGGCACCCCCTGAATTCTAGTAGCCCCTAACACTAATTCCCACAGAAAACTTTCTGCAAGTCAATGACCAAAAGCCCATTACTAGCTTGTACATGGAAGGATAAAAATTCATCAGGAGTGAAAAAAGTGACAAAGGTTTGAGCCCCTTTTAATCCAGAATGCGGCAGCAAGATTAATTTTTAACGAGCCGAAAAGAACACATCACACCTCTGTTTATCAGTTTGCACTGGCTTACAGTAGCTGCTCGCATAAAATTCTAAGTATTGATGTTTGCCTACAAAACCACCACTGGCTCTGCACCCCTTTACCTAAATTCATTATCAGAGTTACATGCCTCTAGAAGCTTGCATTCTGCAAGTGAACGACGCTTTATTGTTCATCCCAAAGAGGCACAGAATCACTTTCACAGACTTTTACATTAACTGATTCCTCCATGGTCCGTGTACGTATTGATAGTTAGTTTTTCCATTTGAAATGAAATAAGCAGAATTGGTCAACCAAATATGAGCCTGTGACTTATCAATATATCGTCTTTCTTCTGTACAACAGCTGTGGCCTAATGGTTAGAGAGTTGGACTTGTAACTAGAAGGTTGCAGGTTTGAGTCTCAGTGCTGAAAGGAGTTGTAGGTGGGAGGGAGTGAATGAACAGTGCTCTCTTCCACCCTCAATACCCATGGCTGAAGTGCCCTTGAGCAAGGCACTGAACCACCAGTTGCTCCCTGGGCACTGGATATATAGCCGCCCACTGCTCCGGGTGTGTGTTCATGGTGTGTTCACTTCTCACTGCTGTGTGTGTGCACTTGGATGGGTTAAATGCAGAGCACCAATTCCGAGTATGGGTTACCATACTTGGCAAAATGTCACAACTTCCACTTCCACTTCCTAATGCATTTCACAAAAATATTTATTTTAGAAATAGCCTATTAATCAGCACCCAGGGTGTTTTTAGCTGTGCATTGTTAATGGTGAAGCTGCGCTACCCATAGAGGAGCAGATGAGAAGCAGAGATAAAAAAAAAAAATTAAATTAAAAAAATTAAAAGGTTAGCCTGTGGTAAATTTCATTAATTATTTAGTCACTGAAGTCTGTTTTTAAGCTGTCATTGTGTTTTTAAAATGTAAGTGCACCTACATCTGTAGACACCTAAGCGCATGACATCGTTTTGTAGGCTACTGCTCAGGTGAGGCTAACATAAGCGAAAAAAACGAGACTAATAATACACTCGGCGAGATAAAACATCTTATGCTACTGATTCTTTTGACGGGTATAATTTTCTCTTTCTCGGTCTTTCTACTATGTAGGCGACCCACTCCATGTCGGAGCTTTATCTTACCTGAATAAATTGGAAACGTGCACTCTTCATTTGCTCTTTATTACAATTTTTTTTTTACATTTTATACATTTACATTTAATCATTTAGCAGAGCAATTTAACCAGTGAGTGCTGTGACAAGTCTTGATCATTATAAGTCTATTTTGACGATTACTGCTGAGTCAACAGGCTCATGGCATCAAAACTATCCAAAATGTCAAAAATGAATCAACATGATCATGCACGACATTCCTTGAAGTATACAGTAAGCTGTCACACAAAATAATTCGCAAAATCACCACCAGGTGGTGCAAAGGGACAGGTGACACACCATGACCGCGATAACCTCCCCATGCGAGAAGTACCCGGCTGCAGCCTGCAGATGGAGGCGGGGCTGCACCTGGGGCGGGGTTGCACGTGCAGCCCCGCCCCATACCAACTCTGATTGGTTTGATCGTCTTTCATAGACATACATGATAGGAAATGTTGGTGTAGGACAGAGTAAGTTGATAAAAAAGCTAAAAATGCTGTGCAGTTTTATAAAGCCTTCATTATAATGCACAGAAGAAAAAAAAAAAAACATTAGTCTGTAACTCTCCATGTCTGTGAAATTATTGTTTTGTTAAATTAAGCTGATTTCTAGGCTAACAGACGGACAACCAACTACATTTAGTAAATTAATTGGGTTGACTATCCACAGTGGGAGGATCAGGCCTTTAGATAGAAAAATTAATTATGAATTAAATAATTTTTGAAAATTTTATTATTTCATATCATCAGAGTATGAGAAAGGAAATGAAAAAGATGTATCAGTATTGTTTTAATTTATATAACATGACATATTGTTACATATAATAACCTCTAATTCACATTACAAATTACACTCCAATAAATTTCATGAAAACAATCTCAATTTCCACTAAACTTCAATAAAATATACTACACCTCAATATTTTAACCCCTTTATTTCAGGAAAATATGCTGCTCCTCATTATTTTAAAGTGAAGAAATCGAGAAACTTTTATTTCTACCGGTCGTGATGATTCTGAAAGGACATACCTGTAATCTGTTGCTATAGTAACGAACACAATTTCATGATCATCATGCTCTTATTTTAGTGCAGTTGTGTCACAGCCATTGCACATCCAAGTTTCAAATTTCAATATTTTATTCAGAATACAACATAGATGACATTAAATGTTTAAACTGTATATCATTTTAAGGTAAAAAAAAAAAGTTGATTTTAAATTTCATGGCATCAACACATCTCAAAAAAGTTGGGACAAGGCCACGTTTACCACTGTGTGGCATCCCCTCTTCTTTTTATAACAGTCTGCAAATGTCTGGGGACTGAGGAGACAAGTTGCTCAAGTTTAGGAATAGGAATGTTGTCCCATTCTTGTCTAATACAGGCTTCTAGTTGCTCAACTGTCTTAGGTCTTCTTTGTAGCATCTTCCTCTTTATGATGAGCCAAATGTTTTCTATGGGTGAAAGATCTGGACTGCAGGCTGGCCATTTCAGTACCCGGATCCTTCTTCTACGCAGCCATGATGTTGTAATTGTTGCAGTATGTGGTCTGGCATTGTCATGTTGGAAAAATGCAAGGTCTTCCCTGAAAGAGACGACGTCTGGATGGGAGCATATGTTGTTCTAGAACTTGGATATACCTTTCAGCATTGATGGTGCCTTTCCAGATGTGTAAGCTGCCCATGCCACATGCACTCATGCAACCCCATACCATCAGAGATGCAGGCTTCTGAACTGAGCACTGATAACAACTTGGGTTGTCCTTGTCCTCTTTAGTCCGGATGACATGGCGTCCATTTTAAATGAGCATTTAACTTTTCCGGCCTCTTATTGCTACCTGTCCCAACTTTTTTAGAATGTGTAACTCTCATGAAATCCAAAATGAGCCAATATTTGGCATGACATTTCAAAATGTCTCACTTTCAACATTTGATATGTTATCTATATTCTATTGTGAATAAAATATACGTTTATGAGATTTGTAAATTATTCCATTCCTTTTTTACTCACAATTTGTACAGTGTCCCAGCTTTTTTTGGAATCGGGTTTGTAAGTTTAACGTGGCTTAATGCATTAAAACGGTGTTTTTAAAAGACTAAACTCAGTAAACACATTATTAATAAAGTATTATATTCACAGACAAGCAGATGAGTCCAGAATAAGAACGCAATGCGTTTAATCACGCGTTAAGCGTTTTCCTCCCATAGAAAACCATTAGACTAAAAGGAAAATGCCTAACATGGCGTAATGCATTAAAACGTGTTTTAAAAAGCTGACCTAACTCAGTAAACATTTTTAATAAAGCATTCTATTTACAGACAAGCAGGTTATGGGAAGAAAATGCTTAACGCCTAGTTAATCGCGTTGCGTTCGTATTATGGGCTCATATCTGCTTGTCTGTGAATATAATGCTTTATTAATAATTTGTTTACTGAGTTTGGTCTTTTTAAAACACCGTTTTATTGCATAAGTCCACGTACTTTCACGTTAAATGCTTTTGAATGTCCCAATGATTAATTTGTGAATTTGACATGGTCCAGATTAAACTTGCAGTAAACGTCTCTTGATTCAATTATAGTGAGTCAAGTTAACAATAAACAACTGCATTATAGTAAAGGCTTTGTAAAACTGCACAGCATTTTTAGCTTTTTAATCAACAACATCCTCTGTCCTACACCAACTACGCACACATTTCTTATCATGTATGTCTATAAAAGACGATCAAACCAATCAGATTAGGTATGGGGCGGGGCTGCACGTGCAACCCCGCCCCGCCTCGATCTGCAGGCTGCAGCCGGGTGTACTTGCCCCATGCTGGGTTTTGTCGAAAGGCAGCCAGAGCAGAGCCCTTAGATTAATTAGAGACTCTCTCAACGGCTTTGAGCCAGAGATAGCCTATTGTCAAAACCATCAATTATTGGCAATATTAAGAGGTTTGGAATTTCCAATCTGTTACATTCTTATTTTTATTAGGTCTTTTATTTTTATTATTAAATTACTTTTATTATTAAATTAATATTACAAGTCTATTTGCCCAGCAATATTTTCATATTTTCACTGTTATTCATGGCCATTTACTGCAAGACTGACGCGCTGCAAGGATAAAAAATGCTAATGCTATTTAAGCTACTCCTCAGTGAAAATGTTTTGTTTGTTTGTTTGTTTTTAAGTCTTTTAAAACAGGTATATAAGGCTGTACAATAAATTATAGGCTTATAATTAAAATGAACTGCATTCATCGATAAAAAAATAAAATAATTAAGAGCAACTTTCATGCACCAACATTCAAAAACAACCTGTTTAACACAAAATATGTTTCTTTTTATTTTTTCTAAATGCACGGGCAACCAGAGAAATATTAAGGGAATAAATTAAATACGTTATAAAGGCCTCTGAGACAATATGCGCTGTTAATGCAGCTTTAGAAGCTCTGACATTTTTTAATTTCACTTTCTGCATGATTTGATTGAGGTTAAGGCATTCGCCAACATAACTTTTGCTGCCTATATGCCCCTGAAATGGTGAGTAAAGTTTTGGAGCAGCACCTGGGTTTTGGAGATGTCTTAGGCCTAGACTATTCTTTTGCTCCTTTGCCTATATATAGCCTATATATACACAGTTGAAATCAAAAGTTTACATACACCTTGCAGAATTTGCAAAATGTTAATTATTTTAACAAAATAAAAGATAATACAAAATGCATCATTTATTTTTATTTATTTAGTACTGACCTGAATAAGATATTTAACATGAAAGACAATTACATGTAGTCCATAAGAGAAAATAATAGAATTTATAAAAATGACCCTGTTCCAAAGTTTACATTCACTTGATTCTTATTACTGTGCTCTTAACTGAATAATCCACAGCTGTTTTTTCTTTTGTTTTGTTTAGTGATAGTTGTTGATGAGTCAGTCCCTTGTTTGTCCTGAACAGTTAAACTGCCCGCTGTAACGCTGTTCTTCAGAAAAATCACTGATTCTTCAGTCAACAGGAGTACCTCAGCAATTGTTTTAATGTATTCCTGATTTCCCTCTCCTTATTTACTGAATTTACAATGCATGTATTTGTTTGCATAACAATTTGATGCTGCTTCCATGCAAACACCACATCTAGGCTAATGTACAAATATATATATAAAATGTGCGAAATGGATAACACTGGTGTTGTCATAAGTTAATTATGTGGGAAAATTTCCTCCCCAGTACAATGCTGGCTACATGTTTCAGGTTTACTGTTGAGTGATTGTTAAAGGCTTCTTAATATAGCTACTATCAGAGTCAGAATTATGTGTTAGGCCAAAGACTAGGGACTTTAGTTAGGCCAAGATTACAACTGTCATTATTTGGTGACCTGGTGTAATTATATAATACAGCATAAAAATCAAACACTTTTTTGCTTAAACATTATTTACAAGTTGGTGTAACCAGATTGAGTAAATAAATACAGACTACTAAAACAAATAATTATTAAGACATTATAGACAATAACTAATAAACAGATAAATTTTTAATGGTTTTTTTATGCCTTTATTCATACAGGACATATGAGTCCCTCAGTGAAAAGATGGATCTCAAAATCATACAGTCACTGTTGAAAAGGGTTTAAATACACAAAAATGCTTAAAAACCACAGAATTTGTGGGAGCTGAAGGATTTTAACAGTTAAACTCCTGAGCAGTTTAACTGTTCAGGACAATCAAGGGACTCATGAACAACTATCACTAAACAAAAAAACACAGCTGTAGTTTATTCAGGTAAGAACACAGTAATAAGAATCAAGTGAATGTAAACTTTGGAACAGGGTCATTTTTATAAATTAAACTATTTTCTCTTATGGACTATATGTTAATGTCTTTTATATATTTTTTTTAATATTTCTGAAATAAATATTTCTGTGAAACGCATTAGGTTGCATAGAAGAAAGACGACATATTGATACAGCAGCAGAGGGCTATTATTTTGGTGAACGAACTGAGGATGACGTCACAGGCTCATATTTGGTTGACCAATCGGCAGACAGGGGCGTGTCATGATCGCCCACAAGGAGAAAATGAATTTTGAGTGGTTTATCAATCGTTTTTCTGAAAAAAAAAAAAAAAAACGGTTCATATTTGGTTGACCAATTCTGCTTATTTCATTTCAAATGGAAAAACAAACTATCAAAACGTACACGGACCCTCCATGACCTGCTTAACTCCATCCGAGTCCTTAGCCATCTTCAAGATGTATGAACATATGAAGTATGAAGCAGCAAGAGTTTTCAACTCTTTGGATCTACTGAAATCACACAGATGGACTTTGAATTCAGAACGGCAATTTTCAGTGAAAGGTGGCCAGTTTGTATCCTTGTTCACAATATTCTCAGTTTCTCTCAAATGCAAATCTAATGCCCATTTTTTTTTTTCCTCGATCAGTAGAGATACTCAGAAATAAACTGATATTAATTACTTTGTCCTCTTAGGCTGTGGAGGTGCCAGGATGTCTTCATAGGGGAGGCCAGGAACCAGTCTGGGGTGGCACAGAAATCTTCATTATTTCTATATAGAAATGGATTTGACTATAAAGTACTTGACAGTTTTAGGACCTAAAAAACAACTGAATACAGTTAATTTGTACTTAATTGTAATTGAGATTTGAGAGACATTGAGAGACATTTGAGAGTGAATGACAAATGTTGTTATTTTTGTATTACCTAGGCTCCAGGTGTTTTAATAAAAGGGCTCACTATAGCTTTATTGCTCAGTCAGCTTGGTTCTGGGTCTTAACACCCCCAAAATCTTGTTCTCCATCATTGCATATAGGCCTACTCATTTATGAGACATGCAGATAACTATAGTCAGCCTTCACTGCATTTTATATAATCAATGAACTCTGAACAAGTTATCAGTCAATGTTTAACATTCTGTTAGCTGTCAAAATGTTTTCTTTACAGCACCTTTGTCATATCTAAATTGAGCTCTGTACATAGGAAAATAATGTAAGAATTTAAAGTTATTTTGTGCATTTAATTGGTTTCATTTTCTTTTCCGTACTTAAATTAGCGCATATTTTGTAGTAAAACTGCACTTTGCTCACATTTGGCCTACTTGTTCATTAAATTATAAATAAAAACATATCATCTTGCGCCCTATGTGATCTTGAATTGTAGAATATTTCAGTAGACGTGTGTGTGTGTGTGTGTGTGTGTGTACACATACACAACAATTTCAGCTTTCCCTTATGTAGTGGTGAAATAGTGCAGGTTTTAGGTTGCCGGACATTCGCTTTCGCTTTCTATACAGTCGACAGTCCTAAATATATCACTACCACAATCAGTTTTAACAGTACGCAACCACTTTATATCGACATTATTTTTTTTTTAAACCGCCTTTGTGTATTTGTAGCAGTAAATTTAAAACGGAGAAAGCTTTGAAGCGCTATCACAGCGCCTTGATGGGTAAGGGACCAAATAACAATTCCACCAACTGGGTTATAACGTCCAATGTGTTTTAATAAAATGACTTTTAACATTTAAATATAACACATTGCTAAACTGTAAAGCTTGTATTATTCTTGTTTTTACTATAGCTCCGCAGTGCAAACATTAATTTGAATAATTTATTGAACTTCGTTTTTTACTGTGTGGTACATTTGCAGACAGTCCCTAAAGCAGCCTAGACGATTATGCCGCGAATATCAATAATATCAAACATAAACTGACTATTAACAAACTTCATGATAAATGCATACAAATGACAGTCCCGTGGAACATAATGTTATTTTGTTTAAATGTATTTTTTAATATATAAAAAGTATTACATCAAATTATGTAAATGGCCAGCGAAGAAAGTCCATGCTGCTGGAGATGCAGTCGAAAGTGCCGCTACGAGATGCCAATGCCGCTTTTTGCGCCAGCCCCGATAACCGAGAGGAGAATTTCTTTCGCAGAAATCAGCTAAATCTAACAAATCATCCACAATCCCTCTCCAAACCTGTTTTTATAAGTCTATGCTCCAAACACATTCAGATCCCCCTGACATTTTGGGTCGCATGAATCAGTCTTCATACTCCCTCTTTAATGACGTACTGTATAGCTTTTCTCACTGTCCAATGACAGTGCGTGTTACATTTACAAGCGAGAGAGGGGTTGGCTCTTCAAATCGAGGCGAAAGTTGATTGTTTGCGTCCACGTGTTTACTGTCCAATGGCATTTTTAACTTGATTGACAAATGGATAAAGAAAGGCATTTGGCAAAAGGACAAAGAAAAGCAATTGGCAAATAGAGAGAGAAAAGCGATTGCCAAATGCATTTTTAAAAAGCAATTTTAAATGTGCATTTAAAAAGATTTGTTAATGTACTTTTTATTGTTTTATTAATCCACATTTTAAAACATTAATTCAATAAACAGTTTTAAATGTGTCTATTTATTTATAATTTAAAAAATATATTTTTTTAATTTATTGTTTTATTAAGCTACATTTAAAAAAAAACAAATTAAATAAACATCTATAAATATCTCTATTAATTTGCCCATTTAAAAGTGATTTATTTATATACATTTTTATGTTTGAATTATTAAATCAATAAATTTTACATTTACATTTATGCATTTAGCAGACGCTTTTATCCAAAGCGACTTACAGTGCATTCAGGCTATACATTTTTTCACCTAATGTGTGTTCCCCTGGGAATCGAACCCAAAACCTCTTGCGCTGCTAACACAATGCTCTACTACTGAGCCACAATTTCAATAAAATTAAATTGATTCTCCATTTTATTTTTAAGCGGCATTCTGGGTTCTCCATTCATCATATGATAGATACGATAGGACACAACAAATACAGTGCAGCACAAAGCGCTTACAATGTGCGCATCCGGTGTGTAAAATGATGCGCTTGAAGCAATACGGCGTCAGGCTGTGACTCCGTGTTGCTTCAAGCGCATCATTCTGCACACCGGATGCGGAAATTGTAAGCAATTCGTGCTGCACTGTATTTGTGACTCACAGGACGCAGCGCTTTGCATTGAATTTATGCGTAGCGTATTATATCTGTGCAACTGTTATTGAGCCTTTCTTTTAAAAGGTTTAAATTTTAGATACTGTGCACATTAAAAAAATGTATAGTCTCTTCTATGCCCATGTTTTGCTCTCACAGACACCCAGTAGCAAGTAACAAAACAACAAAGTCCTTTTTGCAAAATCATAGACATTTTTACAATTTTATTTACAAATCAAGTATAATAATGGGAACACAGAATGATCTTGGAGAGAGCTTTACTGAGCTGACTGTCGTAACTGAATGTGACGAGGTTTTAAAGGATGAACGAATGACTGACAGCCACAGTGGAGAAAAGAGTTTGTGTGAACTTTAATGTAAGGACTTAAATATTCATATGCAGCTCACATTAAGCTACCGTATGGCTTAAGAAGTAACACAGAATAAATCGCACAATCAAAAAAATATCGGATTTGGATTGGCCATCTCTGACCGATACCCGATCCGAGAAAAATGGCAGTATCGGAGCCAATACCCGATATGAACATCGGACTGGCACATCCCTACATCACATTATAGAAAAGTCAGTCACAATTTACATTTCATGCTGACTTTAAACACATGATTTGCAGTTTAAATTGATATGCTGTTAAATATCTGCTACAGACATGCCTGTGTGGAGAATACAAATGTCTGGGCTGGAGTTCATCTAAATGGAAAACAGGTCTTGCAGGTTATGCTGAGTTAACAATTGAAGACACTCCCCAAAATGCAGCTACCACACAGCACTGCCCAGCAGCAGCAGCAGCAGATATTATTAGAAGTTAGTGTGTGCATGTTTCATTGGCAGGGAGTAAATTTTCAAGCGTTCATATACTGTACAAAAAGTGTAACTGTCTGTAACTTACTCACCACCAGTAAATGTTTATATATATATATATATATATATATATATATATATATATATTATTTTTTTGCACAGGTATGACTTGTTACCTCTTTATTCTGTACCAACAAAATATATTTTAACAAGCATTTTTTTCTTGGTGTCACAGGTTTTTGGCAGTGAAATACAAATGCTTGTGTTTTGTGTATATCTATTTATCCACACACACACACACACACACACACACCCTACCACACACACACACACACACACACTTACCTACCTACCTGCCAGTGTCAAATAACACATGCAGACATGACTCTTGCTGCAACACACCCTTTGTGTTATTCAGCCAAAATGCCTTCAGCTTCAATGCCCAACCACTTAACCCAGATTTCTGAGAGGGGCAGTTGAGTAAACCACAAAGCAACCAGTCTGGACTAAACTTAAGGCTAAATACTATCTGCAGCTATAACGTTTGAATTTGAGAAGTTATTATTAGCATTGTTATTTAATTTAGGTCATACCCTGTGCCGCAGGCTACATCCAGCACCTTCTGAACCCCATGCTTTCTGAGCAGGGACAGCACCCAGCTCTTGTACTCCTCTGTCCTGCTCCGAGTGTCTCCGATATACAGCTGCCACACTTTCGCTGCTTTACCATCGGCATACTGATCAGGAAGACCAACTACACCTACGCCGAGAGAGCGTGTACGGTAAACACTGTCCACCATACTCGATTATCACACCACGTGAACGGTTAATCTCCTGTCTTCTCTTGTTTGAGTTTCTTTTTCAGGCTTACAGCGTCGATGTTGACATTTATATCGCGTCTGTGTTGAAACAGGAACTTCTGACCAATCTGAGGCGCGAATACACTCACGCCTACATTTCCATTAACCGAGACTTGTGATGACGTGTTCAGGCTGATACACATCCGACCTGTGTTTCGTCAGATTTTAAAAAAGGTTAAATAGTAAAATGTTAGGAATATTGTGACTGATATGATAATGTTGGACATATGTCGAAACGTGGTCATTAGGACCTAAAATATTTTAAACTTTGCTTCTGAATTTCAAAGTCTTGTTGTTTGTTGTTGTTGTTTTTCCTCTTGTTTTTCTTATTATTGGGTTATCGGCATTATTGGGTTTTAAAGACTGATTAGAAAATGAATGCCATATGTAATTTTTTTAACGATATAGCATACTGAATGAACATAATGCAATGATTGTCAGTGAAAAAAAAAATGTAACAAATATCCACATATCTTGAGCACTAGCCTATAAAGCACTTAAAACATAATACAGATCCTGTGTGTAATATTTGTACTCAGTGAATCTGTCACAACATATTATTAAACGGCTTATTACATTCATTTCGCCTGTTGTTTTTTGTTCAGGTCCATTCTTTTTTATTTATTATTATCTATGAGTTTGTCTCATATAATACACTGGAAAGTATCTATTTATGTAACATTTGATATTTTTACATTTCAAATTCCAGTCATGAAATTTTTTTTATTTTTCTAATGCCACATGCCTCAAATGCAGCATAGACAAAGTCAGCCCTCAGCACAAGTTTTGCCATTTACTTGCATTCTTGAACAGATAATCTGTTTCCACCCCCTCACCTCTCATGTAGCCTACTCAGTGACCAGTGTGAACACTGATTCAATAGAAAATAGTTGTCAACTCAAATCACCTTTATTTAAATAGCACTTTATACAATAAATATAACTTAAAATAATCTTTACAGTTATAGACAAGAAAATTGTGATTCAGTGATGCAAACAAATTCAATTCTGCTGTAAAGCTGCTCTAAAAAGATAATAGTAAACAGTCACTATTCAGTTAAAATCAGCTCATTTGTTGAGTCAGTTCCGTCTGACAACTGTATGAAGTCTATCAATTATGGAATGAGTTAAATTAGTCTATAAAGCAGCTCTGGAGAAAACAGTAATTTCATCTTCCAGTTTTTGCTGGATGTTGGATGTAAGTGGCCACACTATCTAATGTAGTACCCCATTAAGCACAGCATCACTGGATGAAAGATAATAGTTATGAAAACAGAATAAAAAGTTAACCTTTCTCAACAGTGGTTTTGTACTGTCTGGTTTATGCCAACTTTTCATTGAATCAGCCAATCCAGATAAAGTGAATGTAGGTTAGCAGAAAAGTGTCATATCTTTTGACATTAAATCTACAGAATTTAAGTCACTTAGACAAACCAAGTAATTTATATAACAAATGACCAAATGCTTTGCTTTGCGAACTTCTCTTACAGTCTAATGCATATATTTAACAGTTAGGGGACTTTGTTAAGTACACAATACACAGTATTGATTTACAATGTCAAACATGTTTTTTCTAAATAGATAAACATTAAAAATGTTGTATCATACATGACTTGATTTGACATGGTACAACAATTAGAAAACATTGGACAATACAATTCAGTTTACATTTTCTTTGTCCTCGACATTGTCAGTTTGGTGTAAATAAATTATTACCATAGGCACGGAGAAACAGTATAAACATTAGTTCAACCTTGGACTAAGACAATGAGGTTAAAGAGCAGCTTAAGTTAAATATTTGTGTTGATCTAGAAAGTGAGGACTGGGTTAATGTTATCTGTACAACTGCACTGCATGTATCAACACGCACACACACACACACACACACACACACATATATTTATATATATATATATATATATATATATATATATATATATATATATATATATATATATATATATATATATCCTGTTAAACTGTTTGGGATCAGAACAATTTTTAATGTTTTTTTAAAGGAGTTTCTTATGTTCATGAGGGCTGCATTTATTTAATAAAAAATACAGGAAAAATGTAAAGTGAAATATTATTACGATGTAAAATAACATTTTACTATTTTAATATACATTAAAATCTAATTTATTCCTGTGATGCAAAGCTGAATTTTCAGCATCATTATTCCAGTCTTCAGTGTCACATGATCCTTCAGAAATTATTCTAATATGCTGATTTATTATCAGTGCTGGAAACTGTTGTGCTGCTTAATATTTTTTGGGAACCTGTGATACTTTTTTTCAGGATTATTTGATGAATAAAAAGTTAAAAAGAAGAGCATTTATTTAAAATAGAAATATTTTCTAACAATATACACTACCATTCAAAAGTCTGGGGTCAGTAAATTTTCATTCTTTCTTTTTTTTTTTTAAAAGAAATTAAAAATTGTATTCAGCAAGGATGTGTTAAATTTATAAGTGATAGCAAAGATTTGTATTGTTAGGAAAGATTTATATTTTGAATAAATGCTGTTCTTTTTTTAACTTTTTATTCATCAAAGAATCCTGAAAAAAGTATAGCAGTTTCCAAAAAAAATATTTGGCAGCTGTTGCCAACATTGTTAATACTAATAATATATCAGCATATTAGAATGATTTCTTAAGGATCATGTGACACTTTATACTGGAGTAATTGCTGATAGAAATTCAGCTTTGCATCACAGAAATAAATTATATTTTAAAGCATATTAAAATAGAAAACATTATTTTATATTGTAATAACATTTTTTCCTGTATTTTTGATCAGATAAATGCAGCCTTGATGGGCATGATAGACTTCTTTAAACAAACATTACAGTTCTTACTGATCCAAAACTTTTGAAAGGTAGTGTGTGTTTGTGTGTGTGTGTGTGTGTGTATGTATAACAGACCATAGTACAGTTACCATGTTGTTGTTTTTGTGTGTAGTTCCTCTAATGTGCCCCAGGGGGCCCTATAGGATTTTCTATGTTAAGGGATCAAATGGATGTAGGCATACAAATAGAGTAAGACATACAAATACGGAAAGCGCATGTAAATAAAGAATTTGTCTTGGCAACATTTTTTTGACATAGAAAAGGCATACGATATGTTATGAAAGGATGGGTTATTAATTAAATTGAATAAGATGGGGATAGGTGGTAAGATGTTCAGTTCGATTAGAGACTTTTTAAAAGAAAGAACTATTGAGGTTAGAATAGGAGTGGAATCCTCAAACACCTACTCAATAGAAAATGGTACACCTCAGGGGAGTGTATGTAGCCAAATATTGTTTAATATAATGATTGATGTTTTTTTTGCTTTTTTTTTCTGGAGTTGAACAGAGAATGAGTAAAGCCGTATATGCAGATGATGGGGCATTATGGGTGAGGGGTTGTAACATTGGTATACTGGAGGCAAGAATGCAGAAAGTAATAGATCAGGTTGGAAACTGATCATATGAGTGGGGCTTTCTTGAATGTGTGGAAAAGATGCAATATACGTTTCACTAAAAAGAAGGTATAGAGGCAAAAAATAAAAAAAATAAAAAAATTGAGAATAGACACTTTTGCTTGCTGTAAGACAATAAGTATGACTGTCATCCCACCATGGTTATTCTGCTTTCCTATAGTAAATATTTAAATAAAAGACACTGTGAAATCTGGCATATACCAAAATATTCAACAGTATATAGAAACCAGGTATGAAGATACAATACAGATATACACAGGTGCATCCAAAGATCCAATAATTGGCAAAACAGATGCTGTATTCATCCCAAAATACAATATTAGCATCCAAAAAAGAATTTCAGATCACCTATCAGTCTTCTCAGCTGAAATAGTGGCCATTATTTTAGCACTACAATGGGTAGAGGAAGTTGTATAAGATAGTCATCTGCTCAGATTCCATGTCCTCATTAAGTATCCAGAGTGGAAAATCTGTATGTAGACAAGATCTTTTGGATGAAATAAATCAATTAATTTTTTTTAGACTAACTTTTCCAGGGTTCCAGTGCATGTGGGTATTGAAGGAAATGAAAAGGTAGATAGGTTGGCAAAAGAAGTCCTGAAGACAGAACACATAGAAATGCAAATACCACTTAGTAAATCATAAACTAAAGTTATCATTAAAGACAATATTAATAAAATGTGGCATAAACATGTCAGCTGGAGTGTCCATGAACTCCTATAGAGGGCACTCCACTCAGGACTCTGGCATCTTGTATTTCCATTCCCAACTCCATTTTCCATTATCCCATGTTTAGGGTTAATAACCACCAGGTGTTCCCCATTACCACTCCCCTATATAAACTGTGTTTGGACTCTCAATCACTGCGAAGTCTTGTTTAGTTCTGTCTGGCATTTCCGTGTTTGTTCCTTCCGTGTTTCTTCCGTGTTCCTTCCTTCCGTGTTTGTTCCTTCCGTGTTTGTTCCTTCCGTGTTTGTTCCTTCCGTGTTTGGTCCTTCCGTGTTTGACTTACGATTGTGTATACCAACTTTGATTCTCTGCCACCTGCCCCGACCTTTGCCTGGTACTGTTTCTGATTTTGGATGTCCCCTGCATACCTGACCCTGTTATCTGATCATTGCCTGTTTGACTACTCTGTAAATAAAGTACTGCACATGGATCCGAACGTCTCTGACTCTCTGTTACAACATGTGATCAGGAGGAGAAAGGAAGACATTTATATAGCATTCAGAAAGAAGTGATAGTTAGAAAGTATAGTAATCTGAGGCAGCAAGAGGAAACAATTTTAACAAGGCTAATAATAGGGCACACAAGTTTAAATAGTAGTTTAAGGTTTATAGGAAAACACCAGACAGGATTGTGTATATGTTCTGGAGAAGTGGAAAATTTTAAACATGTACTCTTTATATGTAGAAAATAAAGAAAAAAAGGAAAGAACTAGAGAGGGCATTGAATAATGGATTGATCTTAAAAAACTTACTGAGTTTGCCAGGCACATAATCTATAATTAAGGCTGTCATGACCTTTCTGAAAGAAACTCAGCTTGTAAACAGATTTAGAATATATATATATATATATATATATTTTTTTACACAGCAGAATGTTCCAATGAGTTCACACCTCAGTCCAGTAGATGGCGGTAATGTACTTCGTTTGCAAACTGCCAAATAAAAACCGAAGACGAAGAAGAGTAAAGCTGTGTTCCAAAGTTGAGTATACACACTTAAAGCCAGGCCTCTAAAGTGCACGAAGGGCCCTCCGAAGTGCATGAAGTATGCTCCGCCTTCAGAGAATTTCCTAATTGCGACACCAGAGGTTCCCGATTAGCGCTCTGTTGCATAGCAACGGTATAAGAGGAGAGCTGAGAAGAGGACAATCCTACCAGGATAGGTGGAGCCTGAATTGCTCATTTTTGTTTTTATGTTTTACGTCAAAATGGAGGAGATGGTGATGTGCCTCAGGCTTAGCCAAGACCGAGGCCAGGTAAGTTACACTGGTTTGCTGGGTCCTTTGTCGGATTACAACTTTCAATGCAGGTTTTGACTTGGACCTTACTTGAATAATGTAATGATACATATTAAAAATACATGTAGGATAGTACTTTTACTTAAAGGATAGTTCAGCCAAAAATGAAAATTCTGTAATCATGTACTTGTCAACAAGTTGTTAAAAAAAAAAAGGTGAAAGTGACGTGACATACAGCCAAGTATGGCGACCCATACTCAGAATTCGTGCTCTGCATTTAACCCATCCAAAGTGTGGAGCACACACACCGTGAACACACACCCGGAGCAGTGGGTAGCCATTTATGCTGCGGCACCCGGGGAGCAGTTTGGGGGTTCGGTGCCTTGCTCAAGGCCACCTCAGTCATGGTATTGTGGGCCCGAGACTCGAACCCACAACCTTAGGGTTAGGAGTCAAACCCTCTAACCATTAGGCCACGACTTCCCCTTGTTCCAGGTTTCACACAAACTATAAGATTAAATCATTCATTCGGAACCAGCTTTCGAATCTATAAACTCTCTCAGAGCGCGCTTCACATCAGCGCATCTTGTCTGCACTACAGCGACCTGCTTCACGCTGCGATACAAGACTTTCACTCGCATTCCGGGACAGCTGACAGAACTGTCACTTGACTAATCGGGTCATTGTTGCATTGTCACAAAAAATTTATAATTTACACTCCTTTTTAAGTATTTTAAGCCATTTGGTACTCGCGCGCTCCAAAGGCTGTATTATGTGCCCTCACAGTCACGTTGCGCGTATAAAGCAGACTAGACTAGCAGACCAGGGAGTATTATATAGAGTTATATAAGAGTAATTTTTCGTAGTTTGCTTAAGCAACCAAATACACACAATATGATGTCTGATGGGTGTTGACAAATAAAACAATTTCATGGCACACTCTACTGAAATACAGGGGGGAAAAGAAAGAAAGGGGGAAAAAGTCAATAATTAAACAACACTGCGTCGTCAGTGTTGGTATTGTATCGGACACTTGCACTTAACATTATATGAAAAACAAGCTCAAATGGAATTAACAAGGTTTTTGCCGGCGAATGAGGAGATCTGTGTTTTGTCTGTCAACAGAACGGCCGCATCTGAGGCAAGTGCATCACACTCATCACTCATTTACAGAATATTTATTTAAAACGTACAAAGTATATTGGCTAGATGGCAAAAAAAACCTAGTTCTACAGTCTTCAAACACACAAAAACATTAGCCTTTACAGACAAAGTGTTTGAGTAAAGAAATGCTGTACTTTTCAAACAGTTATTTGTCTGCCCTTTAAGCGGAGATCTGTCTCCTTCAGGCTGTGCACAGCGCGTCAATCTGAGTGGAGGCGGGTGAAGTTACAAGGTTCGCTGAGAACTGGAGGATCCAATGGCGTTACATAGTTTACTGACAAGCTCTTTTTAATACTTATCGTTGGTTAAATATTTGTAAAACCCTCTGATTTAAAATAATAATAACGAATTATAATAGATATGAAGTCTGGGTAGTTTCACGGCACATCTGACTGGGTTAGGGTATGGCAACTGCTATTCTCTGCCATAGAGCCCTGCACAGGCTTTAAATTTAGGCCCTAGCCTGGCCCATGTCCTACAGCTTTTCAGAATTTCCCCTTCTCCCTAAACAGCTTATACCGTTTCAGCTATTAAAATAGTTCAGTTTGTATGTAATAGCAAGTGATTATATTTCATTAAATTTTTTATTAAGTTAATTTATAAAAATGATGGAGCATTTTTTTTTCCGTTAAATATGTTTTACTTTTTTTTTTAAAGGGATACTCCACCGTTTTTTTCATAGTAAACTATGTTATTCCCTTAACTAAGACGAGTTGATACATACCTCTTTCGTTTCGAGCGCTTTGACTTGGCGCAGTAATATCTTCACTCGTGAAAAGTCCTCTCACCGGCCCCCGCTCCCCATGTGAAGATATTACTGCGCCAGGTCAAAGTGCTCCCGAGCACTTGCTATGGTATTCCGCCATACAATATAGTTATCCATTTTACACGCTTAGAAAAGCGCAACGTTTTGTTTTGTGTCACTGTCCTAGCTCTAAATACACTACTCGAGTAACTGTATTTAAATAGGGAAAACGTGGAGGTGTTTGGTAGCTTCTCTGCTTGGCCCCTATTGAATGAACTGGGCTAAGCTAAGTGCTAACAAAGTTTTGCCGCAAGACAGAGCGATTTAGTGCACGCACTGAGACGAAAGTGGTATGTATCAACTCGTCTTAGTTAAGGGAATAACATAGTTTAATATGAAAAACGGTGGAGTATCCCTTTAAGTAACGACCAAGCGGCCAGTAGCAGACAGTGAGCCTATGTTTGATCAATTTAGCCTTCTCAAATCATCACGACTTTCCTAAAATAAAATCTATAGATATGAAACAGTTCAAGCATATAGCATGTTTAAACGTTAAACCTAGATAAATGTGCGCTATATCCAATAGTTGTGCAGGAGACGCATTGCAGGACATGCAGGCGCCAGCGTGATTACTTGCTTTTTTTTTTCAGGGGATAGGCCATCATTTTTGCTTATAAGTTAAGACTGAGTAATACATCATTCGTAACTGTAACGGGTCTACTTTTATTTGTGTGCATTTACTATAGCAACAAAATGTTGTGCTTTTATTAAATAAAGAAACATGATGCACTTTCTGACCTCTGGTCTTTAACAGGAGGTGCCGAATTGGATTTCGGAGGTGCTGAATCCGGATCCAGCTTGTTCCGGCACAAATAAGCCCTGTCTAAGGCCAGTTTTTCTGTTATGTTTGCTAGGCATGCTATCCTATTGTCACACTGGTAACAATACCAGTTACATTTACCAACTAGCCTTGTTTTAATCTGTTGTCAAAGCTGTCGATAAGAAAACAGGCTTGCTGCATCAGGCTCATTTATTGGGGATGCTTTCATTAAACTTATCCGACTATTTCCAACACACTGGGTTTAGTCAGTGATTTGCTGTTTCTCAAGCTAACTAGTGTATCGATAATGTGCTTGATACTTAATGTGCAGATCGTAAATTTGCTTGTATCAATGCTAAACATTATCTGGACAAGGGCAAATGCTGTAGCCTAAATTCGAGTATTGAACATATGCCGTACTGCTTTAAAGGGGCACGCTGCTCATTTTAGCTGTTATAAAAGAGGACCCCTTTGCTACTTCTATTCTTCTGTAAGGGAATGCTGCCCTACACTATGCATTTCAGCAGGTCTTTGCTTAAAGCTATCAGGGTATCAGGATCGCTTACTTGTTAAGGCTTATCTAGTGTCCAGTATCATATTGTTGCTAGACTTGCCGTGGCATAAGCGGGATTTATACTTGCCTGGCTCCACTTTGCGAGCCTCTGCTGACTGCGCATGCACCTTCACTATTGAAAGGCTTTTAAACTTGTCACAACAACAGGGGGTGACGAGGAGTAATGCTGAAATGCATAGTGTAGGGCAGCATTCCCTTACAGAAGAATAGAAGTAGCGAGGGGTGCTCATTTATAACAGCTAAAAAGAGCAGCATGCCCCTTTAAAGCAGTACGGCATATGGTCAATGTCCTCTAAAACCATCAGGAATCACCAGTGAGAAGTCATTTGTTTTTCCACACCGCATCTCTCTGCCCTAAGACCAATTCAACTCACGACATGTGGTATGCCTCCATGCCTCCATTGTGGTATGGACCCCGTGCTTTATAACAGCCATTCATTCCGCATAGGCGTGGCAACCACCGCAGCTTCAACAGTCTCCATACCCATGCTCAAAGCAATGGGTCGGTGGTCATCATCAGCATAGTCTTATTAAACATATTTATACTACAGGGCCGTTGAATGCTTGAATCTGATTGGCTGACGAACGTTCTGAGGTATGCTATAATTTTCTGGGAAACGCACGGCAAATGTAGTTCCAGGCAGCTCTCTTTAAATGCATTACAGTTCCATATCACTTCGCATAGTAGAACTGTAATAACGGAAATGACAGGACTAACAAAAACAACCACATGATAGACGATTTTCCAAAAGTAAATACACATGACATTTCTCACTAGTGAGGTAATAACAGTGCTGTTTAGAGATGCAGTGGTTGCCTCTAATTTAAATGGAAAACACACAGACAAATAAAAATAAAAATCGTGAATCGAATCGAATCGTGAAATCAAAATCGTGAATCGAATCGTGAGTTGAGTGAATCGTTACATCCCTAGTTAAAAGTGTAGAGGGTCAAATTGATTACTACATAAGGGAACACGGTTCAGTCTGTTTATATTCATTGTTTTGATGAACAAGTATTTTCTTGAAAAATAGATTGGTTTTCTCCTGTTGATGTATAATTAAAGGAATATCCTGTTTAATAACTCCTTAACTCCCACCAGAGGGACGCCAGAAGTTTGCTTCAACATATTACAGTTAAATCCTAATCTAATCATGACAAACTATATATCGTTGGAAAGGTCTAAGACTCCTAAATAGATATTTTACCACTGTTTTTGTTATAAATTATGTAGGAACAGTAATAGATTAATTTATGACATGAGTGCGCCTCAAAACATATACCTCACAACAGGAGATTTGACCTTTGTCAAAAAAATTATTTTTCGTTTCCCTTTTCCCTATCAAATATTTTAGTCATCATCATAAATTATATATCATTTGAAAGCTTAAAACTCAAAATTCATAGTGTGAAACTCATTTTGAAATTGGATATTGCATTACCGTGGAAATGGTACTTTAAATGTTTTAGAGGCCTCCTCCCCCTTAGTAGAATTTAGCTAAACTTAACTAACCACCCTTTACACCCTTTTGTTACAGTAGCTAAAAGAACAATTGCCATAAAGATAATAAAAGATAAGCAAACATTTATAAACATTTGCAAATAATGAATAGTTTCATCTAGATTGGGTACTGCAAAAACATGAACACATGATTAATAAATAATTAGTTAAGATGTGTATAAATAGGGTGAATTCAGGACCTTTGGGACATATTTTGCCATTGGGATGACTCCTCATAAAGGTACTGTAATATTTACTGTACTTAATATGCCACTGCCACCACCTTTAATTCTCTAAGCCAGTGTGGTCTTACACCAGAAGACAACACACCACCACAACTTCAATCACAACAGGTAATTTTATTAAGAGAGGGGACTGCAGAATAGGCTAACCACAACCTGAAAAGCCTTAGGGCAGTGTACTACATAAATTCACTCCATTAGTGACAATCCATAAGATCAACTACAAACAGTGACACTTCAGACTCATGTAAAACCGCATCTCACGCATTTGCAAAATCTGCCCGCTTAAACCCTCCCAGTTTCAGTCTTACCCACCCTCACTGTCACCCTCTAATTTTGCAAGAGACACAACTTTATTAAATACATCAATTTAAAATAAAAACTTAAAACCACTTAACTCGCCCCATGGTGACACTGCCCCTCCCGGGGGGCGGGGATGGAGGTTGAAGGAGCTTATTGCAGTCCGTGGAACACCGCTTGTTGCACACCGTTCCTTAATGGAGCCGCGTGTCCTGACACCCCGTCCCTACTAACTCTAACACATGTCCCCGCTATCTATCTATCTTCATTGCCGGCGGCCCTTAACGACCGAGAACGACACCCTCCCAACAATATCCGAGTACCGCTGTCCTATTTCGGCTTGTAAATAGACCAACCACCAGCCCACATCTATTCTCTTCTACACTCTTTTTGTCCTTCTCACCCCAGTCTCTGAACACACAGATCACACCCCGTGTTCCTCGTTCCCCAATCAGTCTTGTTAATTAATTGTCAGTACAGTTTTCAGTCTCATTGATTAGTTGTCAATACGATATTCCAGACACAACACACACATTACACTATCCCCTGCCAATGCAACAGACTCATCCCTGAGTCATACTGAAGCCATCTCATAATCCTGTGTCCAACCAGGTGGACATCGCTCTCGTGCTGGGTGCTGCAACTTTGACTGATGAATCACCACTGTAGAGCCATTCTGTAGTCCATCCAGCTCCTTCTCTTGTATATCAGGCTCTTGGACAGGTTGTTGTCTAGGGCCAGCAGACACTGATACTGATCCTTCCCTTGGTCCTTTTGAATTACGAGGGAGCACTGGTGCCCTTTGATGAACTCAACTGGCCCCCAGAGGGACTTCTGACTGATGCTCTGACTGGTCAGCCACCCTCTGACTTGTACACAAGGACTCAACTCCCTCCTGTGGTAGGACCAAGGGTGCCAATGTTTCTGAGAGAGAAGAAAGGACATATGGTTTGAGTCGGTTGTAATGTACCACTATTTCAGGAACCCCTCTGCTAACACCACGCGATACAATACATCAGATATGCTTTCCAAAATTTTATAAGGGCCCCTGTAACACCTTTGTAATTTTGGACAAATAACTTTTTTCTTGACCTTATTCCGTACCCACTCCATTTCCCCCAAAGAATAGAACTGCAAATTAGCCCGAAGATCAAAGGTCTCCTTCTGCTGCCCAGAGGCTTTAGCCTGATGTCTCTTTACTGCCTCTACCACTGTGGATAACGTGTCTGCCAAGCCAGTCACATACTCACTGGCTGACAGAAACTGCTCCTAATGACCTACATTCAGCATCACGTCCAAAGGAAGAACAATTTCCTGTCCAAACAAGATTTTGTAAGGTGTAAACCCTGTACTGACATGGACACTACTTCGATAAGCCATCATAACATATGGCAATAAACAGTCCCAGTTGGTTTGATTCCCATTAACAAATAGACTCAACATCAACAGTAAAGTATGGTTAAATCTTTCGACTAAACCATTAGAATGGGGGTGATATGAGGAGCTACGCGTCTTACTCATATCCAACAATCGGCACAATTCGTTAAACAGAGTAGACTCAAAATTGATCAGAATGAATACTACGGGGAGTACCAAAATGACAAATCCACTCCTCAACCAGGACACAAGCAACTTTCTGTGCCTCCTGGTTGGGAAAATGCCTTAGTGCATTTAGAAAAGTAATCACTCACAACAAGAATGTACCTGTGCTTTTTAGACGTCTCAGGTAGAGGCCTCAAAATATCCAAAGCAATACGTTCGTGAGGATGAGAGGTCACTGAAGGATTCATTGGGGCACAAGGGGGCTTTCCATGCGTCTTTCAAGAAGCACAGTCTACACATTGCCTACACCACTCTCTTACATCTGCAAACCATCCTGGCCAATCAAAACGATCTCTTACTTTGTCTTGCAATTTCTGAATACCCAGGTGGCCTCCTGTTACGGAGCTGTGAAGCTGATTTAACACAGATGCTACCAGCACCTTAGGGAGCACCACCTGCACCTTCAACGCTGCATCTGAGTAAGATGGGGGCACCTGTACCAACCGCTGATCTTGAAGCTGCAATTGGCCCCATACAGAACTACTGTATACTTCCTCCATGAAGCATTCTGCTGTAAAAATACAAACCCGATTCCAAAAAAGTTGGGACACTGTACAAATTGTGAATAAAAACAAAATGCAATGATATGGAAGTTTCAAATTTCAATATTTTATTCAGAATACAACATAGATGACATATCATATGTTTAAACTGAGAAAATGTATCATTTTAAGGGAAAAGTAAGTTGATTTTAAATTTCATGGCATCAACACATCTCAAAAAAGTTGGGACAAGGCCATGTTTACCACTGTGTGGCATCCCCTCTTCTTTTTATAACAGTCTGCAAACGTCTGGGGACTGAGGAGACAAGTTGCTCAAGTTTAGGAATAGGAATGTTGTCCCATTCTTGTCTAATACAGGCTTCTAGTTGCTCAACTGTCTTAGGTCTTCTTTGTCGCATCTTTCTCTTTATGATACGTCAAATGTTTTCTATGGGTGAAAGATCTGGACTGCAGGCTGGCCATTTCAGTACCCGGATCCTTCTTCTACGCAGCCATGATGTTGTAATTGATGCAGTATGTGGTCTGGCATTGTCATGTTGGAAAATGCAAGGTCTTCCCTGAAAGAGATGACATTTGGATGGGAGCATATGTTGTTCTAGAACTTGGATATACTTTTCAGCATTGATGGTGCCTTTCCAGATGTGTAAGCTGCCCATGCCACACACACTCATGCAACCCAATACCATCAGAGATGCAGGCTTCTGAACTGAGCGCTGATAACAACTTGGGTTGTCCTTGTCCTCTTTAGTCCGGATGACATGGCGTCCCAGTTTTCCAAAAAGAACTTCAAATTTTGATTCGTCTGACCACAGAACAGTTTTCCACTTTGCCACAGTCCATTTTAAATGAGCCTTGGCCCAGAGAAAACGCCTGCGCTTCTACTCAAAGTTGGGAACTGCATGTCAGGTTGTAGAGTCGTTATATGACAATGTCATAATTATGAGCCAGCTCTCCAGCAGCAGCAGAGAATTCCATGCGGTTATGACTGCTATCATTCCCCGATTTAAGTTGATCCGAAGGCACATTCGGTATGAAAACATTTCTATATTGTGATTCTATGCAAGCATGTTTAGTTTATTCTTTATACTTTATATGCCAGATGTTAATCTTATTGCCTTTATCGTACAAATTGTGCAATATATTTCTAATGATGCGATGCTAGTCATTCTCTGTGACTGATAGTAAAGCTGGAGAAAAGATTCCTTGCTTCTGTTGTTATTGGAAGGCGTTATCTGTCTGCCAGATCAAGCAGGGCGTTTGATAAGAGGGCAGAACAGTAAAACGAATTTCTTCAGTGAGCAACTTCCAGTTCTGATTCTACGGCGGGTAGCAAGCCAGCTTACAAGTCGATCTCTCCATGATGTCTGAGTCTGGATCGCTGAAGAGGGCTTCAAATGTATCATGTTCTTCTCGACATTCACGTGGTTCATCAGCTGTTACCACAGCCGCCGCAATGGCGAGAGCAGAGGCGGAAGCAGCTAAGGCGGAAATAGCATTTGCTAAGAAAGAAAGTGAACTGAAAATACAACAAGCACAGCTTGAAGCATCATTAGAGACTTTAAAGCTGGAAAAGAGAGCTGCTGCCAAACAAGCGAAAGCAGAGGCCTTAGAAATGGCTGCAGAGCTAGGAAGCAGAGGGAAATCAAGTATAATAGAGTTACCTATAGAGGACGCAACTGATCGCACACAGGCCTACGTATCAGAACATACAGATAGTGTCGTGGATTCACAAATGCCAGTGCTGCATGGGCCATTTTATGACAACAGAGGCATAAGTGTTTCAGAAGTGCAGACCACTGATTCATATTTGCAGCAGGAAGGACAGTGTAATTTTTATGCCAGTCCACCCAAGTCTCAGCCTGTTGATGCAGAGAGTGTGCAGTACCCTGCCATTTCGCAATCTGTGGATGTATGCTTTACACTCCCAGTTCAGCATGAGGCATACTCCCGGACACCTCCAGACATCTATCACCCACCATCTGCAGCGTTTCAAGGCAGTGAGGAAAGGCGCCAAGACAGGCGAGTGACACTTGACTATTCTCAGACTCAGTCAGCTACCCCCTCACAAGCTGGACCATATCTAGGTAATCTGTATGCAAATAATCAAATGTCTGATGTCGTCAAGTTTATCACAAGACGTGAATTAGTGTCTACTGGCCTTACACAGTTTAATGATCAGCCAGAGACCTTTAGAGCATGGAGGGCATCCTTCATAAATGCCACTAAGGACCTTAACCTCTCACCAAGTGAGGAGATGGACTTGCTAGTTAAATGGCTAGGGCGAGAGTCAGCAGAGCATGCGAGAAGAATTAGAGCTGTTCACATTAATCATCCATTACAAGGGCTCAGTCTGGTCTGGGACAGACTTTACGAAACCGGCTCGCCGGAAATGATAGAGAATTTTCTCTTCAAAAGATTGGAGAATTTCACAAGAATAGCGAACAGAGATAATCATAGATTGCGAGAGTTAGGAGATTTGCTAATGGAGATCCAAGCAGCTAAGCAGGATGGCGATCTGATGGGTCTTTCCTATCTAGACACACCACGAGGAGTTAATCCGATAATACAGAAACTGCCATTCAGCTTACAAGAAATGTGGCTCACAGTGGGATCTAAATATAAAGAGGACTACAGGGTTTCTATTCCACCCTTCAAGTTCCTAGTAGATTTTGTACGTCAGCAAGCTAAAATGCGCAATGATCCAAGTTTCTCCCTTACAACGATACAGGAAGAATCTCGCAGACCAAACAAACCTGCATTTCCTAGAGCTGTCGCGACACACAAGACTCAGGTCTCTTCTGAGAACCCATTAGCTGCTAGTGAACCCAAAAACAAGGCAAACCCAACAAAACAGTGCTTTTTGCACAATAAGCCTCACCCTCTGTCCAGATGTCGAGGATTCAGAATGAAATCTATGGAAGAGAGGAAATCATTGCTCAAACAACAAGGTATATGCTTCAAATGTTGCAGCTCCATTTTACATATGGCAAAGAACTGTGATCAGGTCATTAAGTGTTCAGAATGCGGTAGCCTTACCCACATAGCAGCACTCCATCCAGGCCCCGCACCATGGATCCTTGCAAGATCAGAATTCTTCAGTCTGTTTGTTATTACAGAGTGCAATGTAGCCTATACTCTCAAAACATGTGCAGGCACGGTTGAAACGGAAGGCAGGCTAGCACGAGGCTTTCAAGTGGAATCCCTTGATGGAAGCATAGTCTTATCCTTACCAGTGCTTCTTGAGTGCAACGAGATTCCAGACAATCGCTCAGAAATTCCCACTCCAGAAATGATTAGTAAGCATAGACACTTAAAACATATTGCGAAGTACATTCCAGAGCCTGATCATCAAGCTCCTATTCTTCTTCTGTTAGGCAGGGACATCATCAGAGTTCACAAAGCCCACAAGCAGGTGAATGGTCCATCGGATGCCCCTTTTGCGCAGAAATTAGATTTAGGATGGGTAGTTGTTGGGGATATGTTCCTTGGGAAGGTTCATAAACCTACCTTTGTTGGAGCTTACCGCACCAGCATTCTGGAGAATGGTCAACCTACATACTTCCAACCATGTCCCAACAATTATCACGTGAAAGAGAGATCTCAGTATGTATCATGCATTAGATCTCTTATTAGGGAGAACACACCAAAATTAACAGAATGGGACGTATTCCAAACAACTAAAGATGATGAGGAAAGAGCTTTCTCTATCGAAGACCAACTTTCCCTGCAGATTATGGATAGAGAGGTTTACAAAGACGAAGAAAATTTGTGGGTTGCTCCACGTCCAGAACGCCTTAATTCACTTCTACGAGCTTTCAGCAGGAAGTCAGAGATGAAGGAAGACTTCATAGGCTTTATGGAAAAGCTATTTCAGAATGATCACGCGGAAATTGCCCCTGCAATCAGTCCCAATGAATAGTGTTGGTATTTACCTTCATTTGGCGTATACCATCCTAAAAAGCCATCCCAGATCCGAGTAGTCTTCGATTCAAGTGCTCCGTGCAAAGGTATATCACTCAACCAGGTTCTCTTGTCGGGTCTTGATCTCAATAACAATCTCCTTGGAGTCCTCATGCGTTTTCGCAAAGAGCCTGTTGCCTTAATGGTAGATATTCAACAAATGTTCCACTGCTTTAAAGTTTGACCTGCAGACAGGAACTACCTCAGGTTCCTGTGGTTTTGTGAAAATAACCCAGATAATGAGGTCACAGAATACCGTATGAAGGTACACATATTTGGGAACAGTCCCTCTCCGGCAGTGGCCATTTACTGTCTTCGTCGCGCGGCTCAAGAAGGAGAAAAAGAATTTGGTCAAGACGCTCTACAATTTGTGGAGCAAGACTTTTATATGGATGATGGATTGAAGTCCTTTTACGATTGGGATGCACCCTTACCTGCGAACAAGCAAGAACTGTGGGAAATATGGAGAGATTCCTTGAGGGATTTACAACATGTTCAAGTCCCAAGAAGCTATGGACCTACATCCTTGTTAGGTGCCAAGTTCATAGAGCTCTCTGTATTCTCTGACGCTTCTGAGAGAGTAATTGCAGCAGTCGCTTACCTTAAGATGACTGATGCATATGCTAATAGTCATACAGGATTCATTCTTGGCAAAGCGAGGTTAGCACCACAACCAGAACTCACCATACCTCGTCTAGAACTCTGTGCAGCGGTGTTAGCTGTGAACATAATGGAAACCATCACTGCAGAAATTGCTGTCAAATTCGATGATATAACCTTCTATACAGATAGTTGTGTGGTTCTTGGTTATATCTACAATGAGAAACGTAGATTTCATGTCTACGTAAGCAACCGCATACAGAGAATTCGGAGAAGCACTAATCCAGAACAATGGCATTATGTAAGCTCGGAGCATAACCCTGCAGATGTTGCGACACGACCCATAGCTCCAACCATATTGCAAGACACCATCTGGTTCAGTGGACCCGCATTTTTGCATCACCCAAGAACACAGACTCCCCCTAAAACACCCTACGCACTTGTTGATCCCGATCAAGATGCAGAAGTTCGCCAATTAGTTACAGTGTTGCATACTGCTGTCTCAAAACGCTTTGAACGCTTTTCTGACTGGAATCGTTTGATCAGAGCTATTGGCAAACTGATTCACATTGTGCCCTCTTACAAGCGAGATCAAAATGACAACCCTCCCACATGCAAGGGATGGCACTGTTGTAAATTTCCTCTGAGTGATGACATAATACTTCAGAGTAAGGAGATTATTGTACGAGCGATACAGCAGGAGACATACGCAAATGAACTGCAGTGTCTTAGACAAAACAAACCACTTCCAAAAGCTAGTATGCTTCGGAAATTAGACCCTTTCATCGATCAAATTGGATTGAGTCGGAGGTCGTCTGATTAAAGCGAATCTAAGCTCTGAAGAGAAGAGACCTCTTATTATACTGGGTAAAAGTCATGTAGCAGCACTGCTAATTTGACATTTTCATGAGCAAACACATCATCAGGGTCGCCACTTTACAGAGGGAGCAATTAGATGTGCCTTAGATGTGCTGGCTATTGGATAATAGGAGGCAAAAGACGTGCGAGCAGTCTCATCCATTCCTGTGTTGTATGCCGCAGACTCAGGAGGGGCTGTGAGATGCAAAAAATGGCGGATCTGCCTGCTGACAGACTCAGCACAGAGCCTCCCTTCACACATGTGGGACTGGATGTGTTTGGCCCCTGGTCAGTATCTGCTCATAAGACAAGAGGCGGACATGCAGAAAGCAAAAGATGGGCAGTGCTATTCACGTCTAAATATCAGAGCCATTCATATAGAAATGATTGAGTCCCTAAATACCTCCAGCTTCATTAATGCCTTAAGGAGGTTTTTGGCTATCCGGGGTCCTGTGAAACAAATTCGCTCCGATAGAGGCACCTATTTCATTGGAGCTTGTAAAGACTTGCAAATTCCTTCTAATGTGGATGAAAAGGTGGTAAAACAATTTCTGTCAAATCACGGCTGTATATGGACATTCAATCCTCCACATTCGTCGCACATGGGCGGTGCGTGGGAAAGGATGATTGGGCTTACCCGCAGGAACTTGGATTCTATGCTTCTTCAGATGACATCCTCCAAACTCATGCACGAAGTACTCACCACCTTTATAGCTGAAGTCACTGCCATTATAAACAACAGACCATTGATTCCTGTGTCAACCGATCCAGCAGATCCTTTCATCCTAACACCTGCCACACTACTTACCCAAAAGACCGATACTTGCTCAGTTCCACCTGGGGACTTTGGAAAACATGACCTGTACAAACAACAATGTTTGGTGCAAAGCCTAGCAAGTACCTTCTGGGACAGATAGCGTAAACAGTACCTTGCAACCCAACAGCATAGACGAAAATGGCAACATCAACAACCCAACATTTCTAAAGGATGTATAGTTCTGCTCAAAGACTCCCAATCCAGACGGAATGACTGGCCCTTGGGCATCATAACAGAAATTTATCCCAGTCAAGATGGGAGAGTTCTAAAGGTTCAAGTAAAAATCATTGGAAAAGAGGGACCTAAATTGTTCCTGAGACCAATCAACGAGATAGTACTTCTCCTTCAGGAAGACTCTGAAAAGAATATTCAGTTAAACTGGAGTATATGTTTGGCATTCCCTGAATACCAGACGGGGAGTGTGCTGTTCTACAAGAACATTTGATATTTAGTCTAATTTAAAGGTTATAGTTAGGCACCCTCCTCTGTTCAAAGTTGGGTACTGCATGTCAGGTTGTAGAGTCGTTATATGACAACGTCATAATTATGAGCCAGATCTCCAGCAGCAGCAGAGAATTCCATGCGGTTATGACTGCTATCATTCCCCGATTTAAGTTGATCCGAAGGCACATTCGGTATGAAAACATTTCTATATTGTGATTCTATGTAAGCATGTTTAGTTAATTCTTTATACTTTATATGCCAGATGTTAATCTTATTGCCTTTATCGTACAAATTGTGCAATATATTTCTAATGATGTGATACTAGTCATTCTCTGTGTAAAGAGTTTATTATGTCTTATGTGATCACTTTATTGATTTACATGCTTATATTTCTGTATGCTTTTTTTTGTATGTTTACAGTTTTACGTTATTCCAAGACTGATAGTAAAGCTGGAGAAAAGATTCCTTGCTTCTGTTGTTATTGGAAGGCGTTATCTGTCTGCCAGATCAAGCAGGGCGTTTGATAAGAGGGCAGAACAAGTATGGTTTTCCGGCCTTGAGGCACAGAGATTGTTCCAGATTCTCTGAAACTTTGGATGATTCTATGCACTGTAGATGATGATAACTTCAAACTCTTTGCAATTTTTTTATACTCAATCATGTTGCCAGTTGACCTAATAAGTTGCAAATTGGTCCTCCAGCTATTCCTTATATGTACATTTAACTTTTCCGGCCTCTTATTGCTACCTGTACCAACTTTTTTGGAATGTGTAGCTCTCATGAAATCCAAAGTGAGCCAATATTTGGCATGACATTTCAAAATGTCTCACTTTCAACATTTGATATGTTATCTGTATTCTATTGTGAATAAAATATGTTTATGAGATTTGTAAATTATTCCATTCCTTTTTTACTCACAATTTGTACAGTGTCCCAACTTTTTTGAAATCGGGTTTGTATTTCAGCACCATTATCATCTGAGACCTGCTTGTGATGAATTAAGAGTGCCAATTCAGGGCATCTCAGGAACCGCACTCCAGTGGTTTGAGTCTTACCTATCAGATAGGTCCTTCAAAGTATCTTGGAGAGGTGAGGTGTCCAAGTCGCAACATCTAACTACTGGGGTGCCTCAGGGCTCAGTTCTTGGACCAATTCTCTTCTCTGTATACATGGCATCATTAGGTTCTGTCATTCAGAAACATGGTTTTTCATACCACTGCTATGCTGATGACACTCAACTCTACCTCTCATTCCATCCTGATGATCCAACGGTAGCTGCTCGCATCTCAGCTTTTCTAACAGACATTTCTTGCTGGATGAAGGACCATCACCTTCAACTCAACCTTGCCAAGACAGAACTGCTTGTGGTTCCAGCAAACCCATCTTTTCATCACAATTTCACCATCCAATTCCAGTATGGCACATCAACCATAACTCCTTCAAAAACAGCCAGAAACCTTGGAGTTATGATTGATGATCAGCTGACTTTCTCAGACCACATTGCTAAACCTGTCCGGTCCTGCAGATTTGCTTTATTCAACATCAAGAAGATCAGACCCTTTTTTTCGGTACATGCTGCACAACTCCTTGTTCAAGCTCTTGTTCTGTCCAGGCTGGACTATTTCAATGCTCTCTTGGCAGGTCTTCCAGCCAGTTTTATCAAACCTTTACAATTAATGTTCCAATCTTGTTCCAAGATGGCGGCGCGTCCACACGCAACGGCTTCTCTCTGTCCTGACAGAACGGTGTTTTCGTGTTTTTTGTCTTGTGAGTCGCAGTGTTTTTGTACATCGTCATCGCGTCTACCTGTCTTTAAGTGCGCATACAGTCATAAGTTTCTGCTGGATGTCGGCAGAACCACATTTTTAGAGTTAAACTCTGCGCACACGGAACAGCTGCGAGATCTCGGACTGCTCCGGAGGCCTACATCATCACCGACCCCCACTGTTGCATCTCGCCCACAGCGGAGGCACCACAAGCGGCGTGAGAGGAAGCAGAAGAGGGGTAAGCACGGAGGTATCCGGACTAGGCTAACGGCTAACCCACACAAGCCATCTATCCCCACCATCGTACTGGCTAATGTACGCTCTTTGGAGAATAAACTGGACTTCATCCGATTACTACGTTCAACTCAAAGGACTGTAAGAGACTGTTGTGTTTTTGTGTTAATGGAAACATGGCTTAGCAACAGCGTTCCGGACTGCGCCATTCAGCTCGACCAGCTGACGTGCTATCGAGCAGACAGAGCTCTCGTCGCGAAAGGAAAAACCGGCGGCGGCGGGCTTTGTGTTTACATCAATGATGCGTGGTGCCGCGATGCTGTTGTGATCTGCAAACACTGCTCACCCCTGGTGGAGTTTATGACTATTAAGTGCCGGCCGTTCTATCTGCCGAGGGAATATACTGCCATACTGCTCGTTTCAGTTTACATTCCCCCGAACAACAACAACAGCAACAGGAACGATGCACTAAATGAACTGCACCAGCACATCAGTGAGCAGCAGACAGCACACCCTGATGCTTTTCTCATCATAACTGGGGATTTCAACCATGCTGACTTAAAGAGTGTGTTTCCAAAAATACACCAACACATTAATTTTCCAACAAGAAGTAAAAACATTTTAGACTTTGTTTATACCACACAGAGAGGAGCTTACAAAGCCCTCCCCCTCCCCCACCTCGGTGCCTCAGACCACATCACTGTCATGCTAATGCCTGCATACAGACCGCTCGTTAAAGTCGCCAAACCAGTTCAGAAACAGATTCAAGTGTGGCCGGAAGGGTCGTCAGACACTCTTCAAGACTGCTTTGATACAACTGACTGGAATACGTTTAAGCAGGCTGCCACTTACAATAACACCACTGACCTCCAGGAGTACTCGGAGACTGTCACTGCCTACATCAACAAGTGCATAGAGGATGTAACAGTCACAAAAACCATCACTGTCCGGGCCAACCAGAAGCCGTGGATGACAGGGGAGGTCTACAGACTCCTGGAGATGCGGAACGCTGCCTTCAGAGCTGGAGATGAGGTGTGCCTGAGAACAGCCAGGGCCAACCTATCCCGCGGCATCAGAGAGCCTAAGAGACAGTACTCCAGGAGGATAGCCCATCAATTCAGCGACAGCAGAGACACTCGGAGCCTGTGGCAGGGGATACAGACCATTACGGACTACAAGCCCCCACAGCGGACCTGTGACAGCAACATCTCTCTGCTGAACGAGCTGAACACCTTCTTCGCTCGCTTTGAAGCACAAAACAGCACCACTGCACAGAAGACTCCACGTCCTCCCGGTGACCAGGTGATGACGCTGACCCCGGACAGCGTGAGGATATCCTTCAGCAGGATCAATGCACGCAAAGCTCCGGGTCCTGACAACATTCCTGGGCACATACTGAGAGACTGTGCAGCAGAACTCTCTGATGTCTTCACTGACATTTTCAACATCTCACTTAGTCAGGCTGTTGTTCCCACATGCTTCAAAGCTACCACCATCATTCCAGTCCCGAAGAAGCCATCTCCATCCTGGTTCAATGACTACCGTCCTGTTGCACTTTCTCCCATCGTCATGAAGTGCTTTGAACGGCTAGTCATGCACCACATCAAGTCTGCCCCCCCACTCCCTGGACCCATTCCAGTTTGCATATCGGTCCAACCGGTCGACCGATGATGCCATCTCAACTACCCTCCACTCAGCACTCACACATCCAGAGAAACAAGACTCATACGTCAGAATGCTGTTCATAGACTTCAGTTCAGCATTCAACACAATCATCCCTCAACAGCTTATTCACAAACTGATCGAGCTGGGGCTCAACACTTCTCTGTGCAACTGGCTGTTGGACTTTCTGACTGGAAGACCTCAGGCAGTACGTGTCGGCAGCAACACATCCAGCACCATCACACTGAACACTGGGGCCCCCCAAGGATGTGTGCTGAGCCCCCTCCTCTTCACTCTGCTGACCCACGACTGCACATCGTCACAGAACTCCAACCTCTTCATTAAGTTTGCGGATGACACGACTGTGGTGGGTCTCATTAGCAACAGAGATGAGACAAACTACAGGAGCGAGGTGAGCCGCCTGGCCGGGTGGTGCAGTGACTACAATCTCTCTCTGAACGTGGAGAAGACGAAGGAGATTGTTGTTAACTTCAGGAGAGCGCACACTCAGCATGTTCCTCTGACCATCAATGGTGCGACTGTGGAGAGAGTGAGCAGCACCAAGTTCCTGGGTGTGCACATCACAGAGGACCTCTCCTGGACCGACAACACTGCAGCACTGGCCAAGAAATCACAGCAGCGTAAATCACCCCCATCATGTACACCTTCTACAGAGGCACCATCGAGAGCATTCTGACCAGCTGCATCACTGTGTGGTATGGCGCCCGCAACGCATCCTGCCGGAAGACCCTTCAATGCATAGTGAGAGCAGTTGAGAAGATCATTGGTGTCTCCCTCCCCTTCCTCCAGGACATTTATGGAACCCGTCTCACTCGCAAAGCCCTCTGCATCACAGGTGATCCCACCCACCCGTCACACAGCTTCTTCAGTCTGCTGCCATCAGGGCAGAGACTGCGGAGTCTCCAGGCCAGGACCAGCAGACTGAAGGACAGCTTCATCCATCAGGCTGTCAGGAAGCTGAACTTTCTTCCGAACTTGCCCCCCCCCGTCCCTCTTCCGCCCCAGGCACCACTGAACTATGAACCCCCCCTCCAGATCCCACATCTCCAGGTCCTTCCACCCCCACTCCCACTAACATACGATGACATGCACCAGTCACTTTGTGCAGCATTGGTCTGCTCACTACCTCATTCACCATGGAACTGACACCATTCTACCACCTCATCAGTCAGTTTAAATAAAATAACTGCTCTTGAGCCCTTTTGTCACTTTAATCAGACTGAATAAGCTTTTTTTTATGCACTAAAAATATTTTTATCTGCACTGTTTGTTCACTGGTTTGCACTCTATCTGCAAGGGGGTCTGAGAGTAACGCAATTTCTCTGTATGTATGTACTGTACATGTGGAAGAATTGACAATAAAGCAGACTTGACTTGACTTGACTAATCTAGAACGCGGCAGCAAGGTTAATTTTTAATGAGATGAAAAGAATGCATGTAACACCTCTGTTTATCAATTTGCACTGGCTACCCGTAGCTGCTCGCATAAAATTCAATGCATTGATGTTTGCCTACAAAACCACCACTGGCTCTGCACCCCTTTACCTAAATTCATTACTTCAGACTTATGTGCCCTCTAGAAGCTTGCATTCTGCAGGTGAATGTTGCTTTATTGTGCCATCTCAAAGAAACACAAAGTCACTACAGACTTTTAAATTAAATGTTCCCTCCTGGTGAAATGACATGCCCAACTCAATTCGAGCAGCTGAGTCCTTAGACATCTTCAAGAATTGGCTAAAAACACATCTCTTCCATCTTTATTTGACCCTCTAACTTTAGCACTCACTATTCTAATTCTATTCTATATGTTTTCTTTTCATTTATGTATAATAAATGAAAAGAAAACATATAGAATTAGCAAAAGCAATAAAAAAGACCTAACACTAGCTTCCTCTATTCTTTTTCTGTTCTATCTGTTTTCTTTTATTTATTATATTATTTAAAGGCCCTTGCTATGTGTACTGCGTTAAGCGTTAAGCTTGTTATAGCACTCGTATATCATTGCTCTTTTGTTGATTTTGATTGCTTCCATTGTCCTCATTTGTAAGTCACTTTGGATAAAAGCGTCTGCTAAATGACTAAATGTAAATGTAATTCTGGATCATCTCGCTGGGCCTGTGCAAAATCATCACCCTCCCCAACATTCCCTTCATTCTGCACCACCCGGGGGCCCTTCCTAACAGTGCACACTGATATAATTGGCCTCTGAGTAGGGCCAATGGAACCTTCTTCCTTGGCCCCCATATAAGCTGGTAGCCGTGACAAGGCATCTGCATTGCCATGCTGCTTTCCAGGACGATGTATAATTTTAAAATGGAAGCTTGCCAGTTGCTCCACCCAATGAGCTAGCTGACCCTCTAAACCCTGAAAGTTATGCAACCATCTTAACCATCTCGAGTTATTGTCTGTGCGCAACACAAACTCCTTACCTAACAAAAAATGCTTAAAGTACTTTGTGAAAGTCACCATAGCCAACAACTCTTTCTTCGTAGCTGCATACTTGCGCTATTCTTTAGTAAGGACCCGACAGGCATAAGCTATGACACGCTCCAACCCACTCTCCTTTTGAGAAAGCACAGCCCCTACCCCCACATTACTAGTATCCGTAACCAATATGAAGGTTTTAGTGGGGTCAGGGTAAGCAAGCACAGGGGCAGTAATTAAACTAGCCTTCAACTGATTGAAGGCCACCTGACACTCCTCACCCCAACTAAATCTCCTTCCCTTCTCAGTCAATTGATGTAATAGACGCGTTATATCCGCAAACCCCCTTACAAACCGTCTATAATAAGAGGCCAACCCCAAAAACTCCTCACTTCAGTCTGAGTCTTAAGGGTGGGCCATTCCCTCACTGCTTCCACCTTCACAGGGTCAGCCATAATCCCCTCCGCAGAAATGACATACCCTAAATACTTGACACGGGAAGAAAACAGATCACACTTGGAAGACTTTACCTTCAGATTTGCAGCCTTCAACTTAGCCAGAACTTCTCCCAGTCTAGATAGATGCTCCTGAAATGAACGACCAAACACTATAATGTTGTCCAAATAAACTAAACAAGTAGTCCATTGCAAATCAGCTAAAACCAAATCCATTAAACACTGAAATGTACTCGGTGAGTTGCAAAGGCCAAAACGTAAGATGTTAAATTCAAATAACCCATGTCTTGTAGTAAAAGTAGTCTTGCACATATCTTGTGCATCTGTCTCAACTTGCCAGTAACCACTGGTAAGATCCAGAGTGGAAAATAACATGGCATTAGTCAAGCTATCCAGAGCATCATCTATTCGAGGAAGGGGATATGCATCTTTAGCTGTAACGTCATTCAGCTTGCGGTAGTCTACGCAAAAACGTAAACTACCATCCTTTTTTCTTACTGGGACAACAGGAGCAGCCCATGGACTACATGATGGTTGTATAATCCCATTATCTTGCATCTGCTTAATATGATCATATACCTCTTTTTGCAAATGCAATGGGACCCGACGTGGGGGTATCTTAATTGGCTTTGCAACCCCTGTATTGATCTGATGCAAAGTCAAATGCCTTAAATCATTATCCCCAGTGCTAAACACTGTAGCATACTGTGCCAACAACTCATGGGTGGCCTGTGTTTCACCCATAGACAACCACCAACCACCACATCAGTAGACAAGGTCCCAATCTTCATTCCCTGCCTAAGAGTAAAAGGGTTATCAGTTACATTAATCACTCTAACAGGAACAACCCCCCTCCCCACATTACAAACAATTACACCACACGCCACTAAAATATCAAAATTTTTTGATAAGGAAGGAGAGGGTTCCAACATTGCAGCTATCTGTCCTACAAGGAGCCCCTCTACTACCCCAGAAATAATAGCTTCACTACGTGGCTGTACTACATAGTCTGTTTGTACGGTTACAGTCTTAGGCTGACAGGCATCCCCAGATGCAATTAAGGGAAATTGCTTACCCATGACTGAACAGCACTGCTCCCTCAAATCAATAGTAACCCCATACCATACCCAACAAAATATCTGGGGTAGATATATCAGCTACCAAAAACTCATTTATTAATGCCAAAGAACCAAACTGACAAATACAAACCCAAATACCTAGAAAACACCCTAAAACCAACATAGTGCACTCATTGGCTGCAGAGGCTTCCCCCACGTAATCAAACAATGGATGCCCCGCTCTGTTAATCGTAACCACACATGTTTAGGGATAATTGATGCCTGCGCACCCGTATCCAATAACAAATGCACATCAGACCCACCTATTTTAGCATTGAGGTACACTCCAGAGCTGGTTTGATTACACAGGGCCAATCTTGTGGACTTCACTAATGAGGGGGCAGGCATTTGGCCCTCTGTGCCCACCCCCTCTAGTTTCCCTGCAAATAGAAAGTGAAAGTGACGTGACATACAGCCAAGTATGGTGACCCATACTCAGAATTCGTGCTCTGCTAACCCATCCAAAGAGCACACACACAGCAGTGAACACACACACACCATGAACACACACCCGGAGCAGTGGGCAGCCATTTATTTGTGGTATTGCAGGCCCGAGACTCAAAATAGGGGAAAACTCATAAAATATCTCTCTCCATAATATTGCTTTCTCAATTGAAAAATGACCGATCCATGCCCCACCCCGACTGTCCCTGAGTCTCACAGCAGGCCTCTAGATGATGAGATGGCCGATCCATAGCCCACCCCATCATTCCCGAGTCTCAAAGGATACATTTCATCCCCCAGGTGGTGGGATCTCAGCACAAACCTGTAATGACTGAACTGTCTGCTGCAAAGTTCTTACTTCCTGTCTCAATCCTTCTACTACTGCCAAAAGGGTCTCCATTTGTCTGTTATCTGGTACACTTTCAGACACCACCCGCACTTTAGTATCGGCAACAGAACAGTTTCGCTCCAAACTAGAGATCGACCGATATGGGTTTTTCTATAGCCGATGCCGATGTTTAGAGGTCAGGGTCAGCCGATGGCAATATGTGCTGCCGATTTTTAGGGCCGATATCTTGAAGTTTTCCCCTTCATTTGCATGCTAAAATGTCACACTAATAATAAGTGGATGCACAACATTTCTAAACTTATCATCATTTATTGAGCACTGACTTGAACCATCTCTCGAATCTTAATTTTGTGCACTGCACGGTATTAAAAATAAAAAAAATATCCAAAGTTAACCAAACAAATCAATAAACTAACAAACCATCAAATTTATAAAAAAAAAAATATATATATATATATATACAGGTCAAAAGTTTGGAAACATTACTATTTTTAATGTTTTTGAAAGAAGTCTCTTCTGCTCATCAAGCCTGCATTTATTTGATCAAAAATACAGAAAAAACAGTAATATTGTGAAATATTATTACAATTTAAAATAATTGTTTTTAAATTTATTATACTTTAAATTATCATTTATTTCTGTGATGCAAAGCTGAATTTTTATTCTTTATTTATATAGCGCTTTAAACAAAAAAGATTGCAGCAAAGCAACTGAACAACATCAATTAGGAAAGCAGTGTGTCAATAATGCAAAATGACAGTTAAAGGCAGTTTATCATTGAATTCAGTGATGTCATCATGCAGCTCAGTTCAGTTTAAATAGTACCCTGTGCAATAATTTGCAATCAAGTCAACGATATCGCTGTAAATGAAGTGTCCCCAACTAAGCAAGCCAGAGGCGACAGCGGCAAGGAACCAAAACTCCATCAGTGACAGAATGGAGAAAAAAAACCTTGGGAGAAACCAGGCTCAGTTGGGGAGGCCAGTTCTCCTCTGGCCAGACGAAACCAGCAGTTCAATTCCATGCTGCAGCAAAGTCAGATTGTTCAGAAGAATCATCTGTTTCCTGTGGTCTTGTCCCGGTGGTCGTCTGAGACAAGGTCTTTACAGGGGATCTGTCTCTGGGGCTCTAGTCCTGGTCTCCGCTGTCTTTCAGGGCTGTAGAGGTCCTTTCTAGGTGCTGATCCACCATCTGGGTTGGATACATACTGGATCCGGGTGACTGCAGTGACCCTCTGACTTGGATACAGACTGGATCTGGTGGCTACGGTGACCTCGGAATAAGAGAGAAACAGACTAATATGAGCGTAGATGCCATTCCTCTAACAATGTAGCAAGTACATCGGGTGTTATGGGAAGTGTTCCCGGTTCCGGTTTACCTAATTAATGCAGCCTAAAAATCCTTTAACGGATTTGGATATTAGAAGTGTATTAGTATGTTATGTATAAACCAAGATAAAGAAAAATACACTAAATATATATCCAAACTGCAAGAGTGTGTCTGCCTCCCGAACAATGTTAGGTAGGTTATTCCAGAGTTTGGACGCTAAATAGGAGAAGGATCTGCCGCCCGCAGTTGACTTTGATATTCTAGGTATTATCAAATTCTAGGTTTTGAGAACAGAGCGGACGTGGAGGACTATAATGTAACAAGAGCTCGTTCAAATACTGAGGTGCTAAACCATTCAGGGCTTTATAAGTAATAAGCAAGATTTTAAAATCTATACGATGTTTGATAGGGAGCCAGGGCAGTGTTGACAGGACCGGGCTAATATGATCATACTTCCTGGTTCTAGTAAGAACTCTAGCTGCTGCATTTTGGACTAACTGGAGTTTGTTTACTAAGCGTGCAGAACAACCACCCAATAGAGCATTACAATAGTCTAACCTTGATGTCATAAACGCATGGATTAACATTTCTGCATTTGACATTGAGAGCGTAGGCCGTAATTTAGATATATTTTTTGAGATGGAAAAATGCAGTTTTACAAATGCTAGAAACGTGGCTTTCTAAGGAAAGGTTGCTATCAAATAACACACCTAGGTTCCTAACTGATGACGAAGAATTTACAGAGCAGCCATCAAGTCTTAGACAGCGTTCTAGGTCATTACATGCAGAGCTTTTAGGCCCTATAATTAACACCTCTGTTTTTTCAGAATTTAGCAGTAAGAAATTACTTGTCATCCAGTTTTTTATATCGACTATGCATTCCGTTAGTTTTCCAATTTGGTATGTTTCGCTGGGCCGCGAAAAAATATAGAGCTGAGTATCATCAGCATTACAGTGAAAAAGGCTCCGGTCCAGCCGGCTTTCTCAGAGCTAATCTTTCCAAGTGGATTCCTGCACTGAAAGGACGCGATATTGAGAATTAGCGGGCTCATCGCATGTATGACTGAAGAAAAAGTAACTCAGAGCAGACACGTATGCTTAGTTTTAGTGTGCTGAGATGGCAAGACAGATCGGCGATCCTGAAGAGTGCACGGCAGGCATACCTGGTGAAATATACACAGGATAATGTCACGTTGCTGTTTTTTTCTGACTTCAGTCCAGCCACGTCGGCTAGGAGGGGGAGCCTCAGGCTGGTCCTTGGAAGGATAGCAGTGCTGGGTCTGCGGCCGATAACTAAACTACGGCACAACGGTGAGAAGATGATGTTCGACTCTTCACAGAAAGCGGAGGATTTTATCAGCTCACTGCCATAAAAGAAGCATCTTAACTGCCCAGGAGAAGAGAATAACAAGGTGGACATGGACACTTAAGTTTCTGCTGTGATCTATCCTGCAAATTTGTCTAGTAACTGATAAGCTTTGAATTTTTTTTTTTTTTGGGGGGAGCTAATGGAGAGACACTGTGCTTTTTGGGGACAGGTTTTGTGCTGGTGTGGATCGGTCACGTATCCAAATATTTTTCTGTTTTTTTGATTTCTTAGGCGGACCTATATTCTCGGTAATGTGCAGTCTGCTTTGGCTCAGGTTAGCGTGGTCGACAAAACCTCAGTTTGACCTCTGAAAACTCGGCTCATCGTCTTATATATTATATAGAGTTATTCATGCAGCATGTATAGTGGCTCTGGTTGTGTGGATGATGTCTGTTGTGTTGTTTTGGTGTTTTGTGGTGTTTGTTGTGTGTAAAATAAATAAAAACTTGATCACAAAAAATAAAAAATAAAATAAATAAATAAATAAAGTGTTACCTGTTTGGCAATATTTTTGACTTGACCACATGGACACTATTGGATGAAAACTGAAATGAGTTGGGCTGGATCACGACATTACTGTTTTTTCTACAGCTTCTTTATAGATTAATTAAACTCATTCCACAATTGATGGACATTACAATTGAATTTAGTTTTCTTCAAAATACAAAATTTAATTAGATAGCAATTTGTTACATTTTTACAATAATACAATGTTGAAATATATTCAATACCTAAAAAAAAATTATATTAAACTTTAAAACCTGAACCTGAATACCTACAAACTGTTAGTCAATTTTATTACCATCTACACAATAGTGGACAATTTAAAAATACATTTGTACAGTAATTTAAACTAGACCATGTAACTTTTTGCAGTGAATTCTAAACAGTACAGATCTGTTATTCTTGTTCTGTAAATACATTTTTTACAAAAGAATATACCATGTAAGGCTGCTTGTTAGCGTTTTTAAGTGTGCTTGCTGGGTGACAGCCTTTGCTAGTGTTATGAAAAAATGAGTTGATTTAAGACATGAATGAAAGTCTCTTTTCATGTCTTTTCAAGTATTGAGAAATGTGTTCTAGCGATTTCAAACTGTGACAAGCTTTCCCCTTGCTGGTGAAATGATAGGGTTGTGTGACATTTGTTCCAGGGAGGCATGTAAGCTTGGGTTTTAGGGTAACACTGTGGGATTGATGCAGCTTCTGTGCCAACTCTGCAGTGCAAAGATGGATTTTGTTATTAGTTTAATTTGATTGGTATCATTCTAATTGGACTTATTGATTAATGTTTGGCATTAATGACATGACAGTAAACCAATGATCTTCTCTGACTGTACAATTTTACACCTTTAGTTGTACTTTTACATTTCATTGAGGTACAATTTATCATTCCATGTAAAATAGTAACTCCTTTTTACCACCCTGTTTGTGAACCTTTATCACTTCTGAGGAGAGTCTTTATCAAGCAAGGCAGTTTTACAATTCAGCAGAAAAGTTTTATCGCCTCATATTACAATGCTGGCATTTTCCTGATGGAACTGACATGATACAGTGCAATTATTTGCAGCTTTACCAAAATAACTTGTCTAATTACAAACTTAACTTATGTTGAGTTACCAAAAAACTATCTCCTAATTTTTTGTTAGAAAATAATGGTGTATTTGAAAGGCTAAAAATGGTGGAGTCTCACTAAGACTAGATCATTTTAAGCAACACTGACCTCTGGGCTCAAAGAAGTGTATTTATAGTGAGGTCACAAGGAGTTCATGTTATTTAATTGGCCTTACCTGAACAAAGTACTAGTAGCCTCACACTGTTGCTGGCATGCAAATTCTAATCTGAGTCTTTTCAGCATATGAGTAATGAGATAAAACAGCCCAGCACTTTCCTGTATTAAAATATAGTGATTGAATCCTTAGGTACTGTATCACATAAATAAACATGTGACATGTCCCTATTGTCACATCCTTTCCTTATAATCACCATCAAGTCTGAATAAGTGGCCTTCGTGTTTTAGAAATAGAATTCAAACAGAGAACAATTGTGAGCGAAATAATAAATCTATTATTTCACAATTGATTCAGAAAATATTCAGCTTCAAATAAGGCCAAGCATCTTTCTGAAACCACTGCTCAAAGATGAGAGACAAAAAGACTAAGGCAGGAACCCTTCTTGTTTATTTCAAAAGGAAAATGTTTATTCATCCCAACATTCAAGTCCATGCAGTGATCATCTGAACAGAGTAAAACAGCACTATCAAAAATACAGCATTACAAAGTACAGGGTATTTAAAACACAATGTGAAGAAAACTATCAAAACCCTCTACCCTTAACATCATTTAGGTAAAATTTTGTTCAAAGTTTGAGCTTGTGAAAACCCTCTTTGCACACAATTGAGAATGACACCAAAAGTTCAACTGAAATGTAACATTCAACCAAATGTAGCACAGATCAATAACACAGGCTCACAACAAAGAGCCTAATTTTTGGTCAAGAGTACACTGGAGAATGACTGAACAACAGACAACACTAAAGCTCATTAGATGAAAGGTAAATTGGTGCAAAATGTATTTACGTTATGCACATGCCAATAAATATTAGACATAGAGTAGCAAATTAGAGTGCATACTGTATGTAAGTTTAATCAACTTATATTAAAAAAAAAAAAAAAAAAAAAAAAAAAGAAAGAAAGAAAAAGAAAGAAAATCCAAAAGATTATTAAGGGAGATTGCTCTTAAAACACAATTACATCTGCTCAGGATGCAACTCTCTACACACAAGGGGCATTCAGTAAACTGACGCAAGAGGATCATGTGAGAAAACACATAGCTAAAGCTCAGTGAAGGGAACCACAATTTTATTTTTTAATACCATGGGGTATTATAATGGTTATTTTGCATGTTGGTTTTATGTCAACATGGAACCAGCATAATGTCAACACATGAGTCAGACCCCAAAACAGTCATTATTATGTTAGTAAAACTAACATTCCAATAATTTCCTGTTATCTTGGCTGATTTCCTGTAATCTTGGTCCTATTCAACTACTGTCTTCTTGACTTGACAGGGACACAGAGTTTTTCAGTGTAGATTATCATCGTATTGACAGTTCTAGGAGTTAACAAATTTAAGGAACATAAAAACATAATGCCAGCATCAATACAAGACTTGGAATAAAAATCACAGTGTTAAAAAGTCAAACCATGACATACCATTTAAAACAAATCCCAAGTTAAAACCTAACAGGTCAACATGGTTACCCAACAGAAAACCTTTGGCTAAAATGGAAGACAATAAAAATAGGTTCAACATCCAATAAGGATTAAGCTTTGACAGGTTGACAGTTTCTTCTCTTTCTTTATCTAAAAAAGAAAGAAAAAACTTCCACCAATATGGTGGGGAAAAAATATGCAGTGAACATGCATTGTTATAGTTATAGTCATAGTGAATATTAAACCCTGCAGTTTAGATGCTTAGACGACTGTTGTATCACTTGCAAAACAAAACAACTTTTCAACTTTGAAAAGTGTAAATGGGGTGCGAGTAAAACCTTTTCAGGTTTTTCATGAAAGAAAAACTTTACAGAAGTTTAAGAAAGGAGACAGAATCAAATGTCAGTGTTGTCCTCTTTGGAATACTCTTCCACCAGCTTTTCATAGGAGCAGCCATGGTCCGACCCTTCTGTGGTGAATACGGAGGTCTCAGATTCTGAGCTTTGTCCCTTTTTGAAATCTGTCTCATCAGCAGTTGAGAACTTAGATATAAAGTCATTATCATCATCCTCCAAGTTGTTGATTAGCAAATTCTCTTCATCAATGAAGGTAATGTTGGCACTGGGAAACATGAGGGTCTGGTAACTTTTGGAGTCCCATGTGATCCGGCCATCACTGCAGCCTCTAGGTTCAAGACCTTTATGGTTCTCTCCTGCCTCCTTGTCCAACTGATTCTCATACATTGTTATACAGTCTAGGTCGGTGTCTGTTTCTCCTTCCCCATGTATTTCATTCATGAGAAGACATTCCTCTTGGCTAAGAAGGTAGCTCTTGGATTTTGAGAGAGCTACAGTAACTCGGTCACTGAAGCTATAGCGGCGCTTCTGTCGTGGTGAACGGTCTAGACTGAGAATGGAATTTCCATTAATGGAAAGACTATCACTGCAGCTCTTTGAGCGATTTGGTGCTTTATTCTTGCTGCCGGTGATAAAGCTGACACGCTGATCTTCTCCTTCCTTCTCGGCACCTATCTGCTTGATTAAGTCATTATAACATTCTTTTCTCTTGGACAGGAAGCTAAAGATGTTGGCATCATTGGGAGTTGGTGGCAGATGTAGCGTCTTGTGACTTTCCTTGATGCGCTGTAACTCATCCAGAGAAAGTTTGCGCCTTTTACGGCGCTTCTTTAGAGCTTTGTGAGCCTCCACAACCATGCGCACCTTCCAATTGAAAAACAAAGAGAGCCATGCCAGACCAAGATAAATCCACACCTCTACAAAGTACCGATACAGAGTAGGGTAGTCAGCATTGGGGTCAACACCTAAACAAAACAGATACAAAGAAAATAGTTAGCAAAGTTATAATTAAAATTTCAAAAATTTACAATTTATACATTTATGATTAACTCTACTATACCTATATGCCTTTCTCATGAACTCAAAATGACTCCTATCTATGTTTCACTAAAACAACTTAAACTTGAAGACTCTGAATTTCCCAAAAGCAACTAGACCAGGGGTCGGCAACCTTTTAGGCAACCTTTTTATTCTTCTGGTTAACCACTGTGCCAACACACTCTCTCTCAAAATGGCCATATTTGAGAAAAAAATTAAATTAAATTAAGTAGTTTGCATCACTGGATATAGCTGTCAGCCTATATCCAGAGCCGTAGGGAGAGAGAGTTGCGACAACTCCGTGGACCAGTTTTTACAGCAATGGTGGATTGTGTAGCCACTAAGTTCCCAGAAGTTAGCGCTAATACTATTAGCGCTGTAGAGATGCAGCAGAAGAGACCGCTGTAATGAACTTTTAAAAGGTAAGGCATTTATAAAATACAACTGTATATTATCAGCACAGCTAATCAAATTACCTTGTGCATTAAAACAGATTATTATTAGACACTTAATTAGTAGATTTACAGGATGCTATTCATTCTCTTAATGCAGTTTCATCTATCATTGTGTAATTAAGACTTTTAAACGTGATTTTTGCTGGTGAGGAGTTATTTAATAGACTTGGATTTATTACAAAGGATGCTGATGGATCTAAGTGACAATGAAAAGTTTAAAATAAGTGAGCAGTTGTCATTTCAGAATCATGCTAGAATAAATTTCCAAAAATGTATTATATCCCATTACTATATTATAGAAGTAATCACAGTATACCTGTACATTATAACTGTATTTTATACTTAAACGTCTTAGCTACTAGAAGTACTGTGTTGAAGGAGCAGTGTTGCCACAGGACTGAAATGTGATGGAGCATCAGCAAATTTTTACCAAATGTCATTAACAACCCAAGTAATCCATACATACAACGAAAACAAAACAAGTTAATAAATTAAGTTATGTGTAATAGAATAGAATGACACAGGGAGAAAGTTTTGAACTACTGAAATTTATTTAATTCTTAGTAGAAAAGCCTTTGTTTTTGGTAATGACAGCTTCAAGATGCCTCCTGTTTGGAGAAACTAGTCGCATACATTGCTCAGGTGTGATTTTGGCCCATTCTATTGGATTCAAGTCAGTTGATTGGCTAGGGCATTCTAGCAGCTTTATTTTCTTTTTCTGAAACCAATTGAAAGTTTTCTTGGCTGTGTTTGGGATCATTGTCTTGCTGAAATGTCCACCCTTGTTTCATCTTCATCATCCTGGTACTGTAAGAGAAAAAAAAACAAAAACAAAACAACAATAAAACAACGAGGCCAGGAGGGAACGGAAAGTTCAGGGTCCCAGGGCAGAGCCGACAGGGCAGGAATCCAGGGTGGAGCAGGTGGAACTGGAGCCCACCGGGGTGGCGCAGATGGAACTGGAGCCCACCACAAATGAGCAGACGGGACTGACGCCCACCAGGGCAGTGCAGAGAACCACCACAGCCGTGCGGTCGAGACAGAAGCCCACCAGGGCGGCGCTGAAAACCACCACAGCCGTGCGGTCGAGACAGAAGCCCACCAGGGCGGCGCAGAGGACCACCACAGCCGTGCGGTCAAGACAGAAGCCCACCAGGGTGGCGCAGAAGACCACCACAGCCGTGCGGTCGAGAGAGAAGCCCACCAGGGCGGCGCAGAAGAGCACCACAGCCGTGCGGTCGAGACAGCAGCCCACCAGGGCGGCGCAGAAGACCACCACAGTGGGATCGATGGCACAGGAGAGCAAGTCTAGTTAGGTAAGCCTGAAATAGAGAACATGAACAAGTTAAGGGTGGCCTCCTTGGCCATGATGAGATGGTAGATCGCCTCCATGGCCATGACAGGGCAGGGGGTGAGTTCATGGATGGCCTCCATGGCCATGACAGGATAGGATGAGCACTCTGGAAGTTCGGCTGAGACGTGACGAGGCTCTGGAGGTTCAGCTGAGACGTGACGAGGCTCTGGAGGTTCAGCCGAGACGTGACGAGGCTCTGGAGGTTCAGCCGAGACGTGATGAGGCTCTGGAAGTTCAGCCGAGACGTGATGAGGCTCTGGAAGTTCAGCCGAGACGTGACAAGGCTCCAGTAGATCTGTGGTGATTTGACTGGGTTCAGGAAGATCAACTGTGGCTTGACTTTATGGAGGAAGATCAACTGTGGCTTGACTTGACTCATGAAGATCATTGGTGACGTGATTTTGCTCATGAAGATCATTGGTGACGTGACTTTGCTCATGAAGATCACTGGTGACATGACTTTGATCATGAAGTTCATTGGTGACTTGACTTTGCTCTTGAAGATCATTGGTGACTTGACTTTGCTCATGAAGATCATTGGTGACGTGACTTTGCTCATGAAGATCATTGGTTACTTGACCTTGCCCATGAAGATCAAGAGTGACTTAATTCAGGAGGGTAAACGGGGACCTGACTCGACACTGGAGGATCAACGGGGACCTGACTCGACTCTGGAGGGTCCACGGGGACCTGACTCAACTCTGTGAAATCAGCAGGGACCTGGTCAGTGGGGACCTGACTCGACTCTGGAGGGTCACCTGTGGCTGTCATCTTGTGCAGTGGCGCTGGACCGGCGGCCATCTTGTGCTGTGGTGCTGGGCCGGCGGCCATCTTGTACAATGGCTCTGAGCTGGCGGCCACCTTGTGCAGTGGCGCTGGGCTGTCGGCCACCTTGTGCAGTGGCGCTGGGCTGGCGGCCATCTTGCGCAGTGGTGCTGGGCTGGCGGCCATCTTGTGCAGTGGTGCTGGGCTGGCAGCCATCTTGTGCAGTGGCGCTGGGCTGGCAGCCATCTTGTGCAGTGGCGCTGGGCTGGCAGTCCACCTGTCTGGAGACACCGGTCTAGAGTCGGCTATCACACCTGGAGAGACAGGTGTGGCTGGGGTATCCCACTGAGACCGATGTTGCAGGTACATTGTGAACCCCCAAAAATCCAAGATCTCCAGCTCACTCATTTCCCACTCAGGCACAGGGTGGTCCAGGCAGGCGTTAAAAAGGTCTTTAAGTGCCTCATCATTGTACCCCATGCCTACCGCCATGGTCCAGAATAATTGTGCCAAACCACCCACCTCACTCCCCTTTTGACGGAGGGTGGTTAATTTTAGGAATCTCCCCCTCCGCTCCTCCATGCTGGCTGGGGAACGGACACGAAATCCCACACCGCTGGATCTGGGCATGACGGAGTCCTTCTGTAAAGAATGCACACTGGAAACGAGAGATAACAGGCAAGGCAAGAGGCAAGAGGTCATAACACAAAGTCAGTCCAGAAACAAGAAACAAGAAAACACAAGGGACCGCGAGAAAACCGGGTGACGGAAAACAAGGACTCCATGACACAGATAGAAAACAGACCGGTTTATATAGATAGGTGAAGACGATGAAAGTGGAGACAGCTGAGTGCAATTAACCGTGATGAAGGGACAAGGCTTTGTGGGAAATGTAGTGCCTGCAGTGGGGTGCCTATGGGGAAGTGAGACCACTAGTGGACACTCAGGGAAACACAGACCAGACACTGTGACATGACTGGGGCAGAATTGCTTTCTAATTACTGATAGATTTCTGCTGGTGTTTTGGCTTTCCATGCCTTTTTTGCACCTCCCTTTCTTCATGTGTTCAATAATTTTTTTCCTGTGTCATTCCATTCTATTATACATTTCTGAACTTATTTGTTTTGTTTTGTTTGTTTGTATGGATTACTTGGGTTGCTACCGACATCTGGTGAAAATTTCAGGTCAACAGCACCTTTAGAAATATATTTACTAAGAAAAATGGTGACGTGTTCAATACTTATTTCAACTATGATTTACTATAATACTATAACATTAACTATAAACAGAGGCTTAACTAACAAACATAAAATACAATCATGTTAACTATATAGCGCAAACAGTTTTTTACCATGGTAACATTAGCCTAAAATATGTTAACAAGGCAGGTGAGGATAGCTGACCACATTAATCCTCAAATATTAGCGGATTTTATCCATTAAAAACAGCACCGATATAAATACAAATACATACTACATATACGTGTTGATGTATTATATAAATATTGTAAATAAATGCATTTATTGTCTACTAATTACCAAAAATCGCAGCTCAATGTATTCCAATTGCCCGCTATGAACCTCCTGGAACTATTTGAGGTCTAAATGAATCACGTGACGATCAAGCGTTTTGAACTTCCATTGTCGCAACTCTCTCTCTACAGCTCTGGGTGAGGCTTTGATCCGAAGTGCCTAGTATGTGTAGCATTGGCGCGCACATCCGTAGACTAGCGCAAGTTAATTCTCACACTTTAATAGTATTTATAGCCCCTAACAAGCTGTTTGACTATGAGAAGTTATTGCTTTAAAAAGCTTTTCAGTATGCAGTTTCCCCTATTGCTCGCGTGCCAGTGATTATCTCTCTGCATGCCACTGTTGACACGTGTGCCGTAGGTTGCCGACCCCTGAACTAGACCATTGACGAGTGTAATATGGCTGTTATGGCTCTTAAAAAGAACTAGAGAAGTATAGCTTGACATGACAAACTTTGATGTTGGCTTGACAAATCCTTTTTTGAAAGGAATAAAAGAAAAAAAAAAAAGATTAAAGTTTGATATTTACATAGGTGCAGGCGGCTAAACATGCAGCTAGCTAGCTAGGCATTGATAACAATTTAACATTGTTGCTTATATGTTTAGCACATCTTAATATGTTAATAACCTGACAAGGTCCTGTCACATCAACACCCTGGTGAAGAAATTCTGTGAGTGTCTGTTCCACCACAGATGTTTAAAGCACTTTAAACTGCCCTCTAAGGTGCTCAGGAACTTTTAAACCTGCACCACTTAGAGCATCTTGCTCCTGATCCTGGTTTGAGAACAGCACAAAGACAGATGACCTCTCCAGAGGGTGGTGCAATCAGCTGAGCTAGCGCTGGGCAGTATATTGAGTTTGTATAATATATCAATATATTTTTTACAAACTGGACCAAGGGCAGGAAGATAATGAAGGACCTGAGCCATCCCAACAATGAATTGTTCTCTTTTTTGCAGTCTGGGAAACGTTTCTGCTTCCTGAAGGCCAACACATATAGAATGAGGAGCAGGCAATTTGGGCCCAAAGGACTAAAAACTGGACATGTGAAACGTGCACTACCTCATCCTGACTTTTTACACTCATCTAAATTTGCACATTTACAGCTGCACTTTATTGTATATTTACCATACTCTATTTCTATTGCACTTTATGTTGTACATATTTCTGCTTTTTATCTTTTAATTCAATTTGTTACTATTTCAGTTTAGTATAATATTTTAGTATATTATAATTGTAATTTTGTATTTAACAGCATCTGCATGATGAAAATATGTGCAATGAATGAATGCATCAGCATTGCAAAAATGCTTTTCTTAATATTTTTGTCTTTCAAGGTATTTAGTCTTTTAAGTGTATTTTTCTTATTTAATAAATTATCTGCCAGTGGGGTAAAAAAAAATAATCTAGTTTCCATTTGAAACAGATTTTCATTTATTTATTTATTTATTTATTTATTTTTTAAAGTAAAATGCACTTAATTTAGATTCCAAAATACTCACTAAGAAAAAATATTTTTGCAGCTTGAATGAATGACTGAAGTATTTAAACATCGCTAAAACTTTAAAAAGCGGGAGGAGACTGAAAGAAACTTTGGTTTTAATGAAGAAAACCTGCTACCGACCAGGTTAGGTGTACATTGAAATTTGCCATGGCAACTGACTCTGAATATAAGTTACCTCTCTTTCAGAAACGGGCTTAATTTAACCTGCTTTCTTGGGTTTAACATACCTCCCATTCTGAAATGTAAAACCAGAGTTTCCCTCATTTCAGGATTTTTCAGCGTTTTCACTAAAATTTTCTGAAACGGGCCTCTGATGATATCTCCTAAGGGTAACATAAAACACAAAAAGCAACGGTCCTATTACTAACCCTTGTGGTACTCCATACTGCAATTGCTATCAATATGATACCTCATCATTCACTGCTACGAATTGATGATGGTCAGATAAGCATGATTTGAACCATGCCAATGCAATTCCACTAATGCCAACTTAATTTTCTAGTCTATTCAACAGAATGTTGTGGTCGACAGTGTCGAATGGCAGCACTGAGATCCAGTAGCACTAGCAGAAAATACAACCACGATCAAATGATAAGAGCAGATAATTTGTAACTGGTCTAAATTGTGACTGGAAATCCCCACATATACCATTTTTTCACTAAGGAGGAACATAGTTGTGAGGATACTGCTTTTTCTAGTTTCTTTGGCAGAAAAGGGAGATTTGTCTGTATTTAACATTCTTTAGGATCAAAGTTTTTTTTTAATGAGAAACTTAACAGCCAGTTTGAAGGTTTTTGGGACATATCCTAATGACAATGATGAATTAATAATATTCAGAAGAGGATCTATGACTTCAGGAAGCACCTCTTTTTGAAGATTAGATGGTGCAGGATCTAACATGTTGTTGGATTAGATGATTTAACAATTTTATACAAATTGGTCCTCTCCTATAGCCAAGAATGAGTGGGATTGTTCCACAGGGGATCTATAGTGCATTATCTCTGATTCTCAGAGTTCGGATGTGGGGGGATGGCATCCCCCGGTCAAAACAAATGACAAAAAGCATCCCCTCCGTAAACCCCCATTTTTTCATGCAAAATGTTTCAAGCGCAACTTTTGAAGTTCTTTAAAAAGACAACAGAAGGTATGATTTTTCCTTGATTAGAATTTAAAGACATTCCCCTGACATGACATTATTGTGCTGTGTGACTGTGAGAGATGATATAACAAACTATACAAAAAAAACACAAAAAAAAAAAACAAAAAAACAGGTCTTGAGAGTCCAAAAGCATTCACTTCTTCTATTAGAATACAATAAGAATGCCCTTATAATTTCAGCAATGAATTCAGTACACAAGCAATGTTCTTTTCTGAATATCAGCACATGTGCGCTAGCACAAATGTGCTATTAGTTTTATACAACAGTGCAGGGCAACAGTGTTCTGTTCCTTGAATTAATCTGTTTTTGAATTAATCGGCTGAGCCAGTGATTCAACAGATGGACTCCATTGTTTAGTTTCTGACTGAATCAGCCGTTTTGAATGAATCAGTTGATTTGAATAATTCAATAAATCATTTATTAAAACAGGGACTTGCTGCCACCTACTAGGGATGGGCATTCCAACCAAAAATAATATTCGAAAATTGCTGTGTATTATTCTATTATTACTCTAAAATCACACCCCTGTGTGCACAAATACCCATAAACAAAGAGAGATGGGATTTATGGTTTCAATCTGAATGATAAACTGTTTAATTCAGAAGATAGGCTACCTTAACTCAGGCCATTTAATGATTGTAACATGCTGAAACATTAATATATTAAACATAACCGAATGACGACACTTATTAACATAACAGTCCATCAACTGGCATAAATCAACTGCTCATAAGGCTAGGTCATTTCCATTTCAAAAAATGAACCCCTAAAGGTTATAGATACAAGATGGGAGGAAAAATATAGTTCAATATATTCTGTCGCAATTATATTGTTGGATAATTATACTGTATATAAACTGTGGGCATCAGGGAGCCATTATTAATGCGTTTTTGCAATAACACATACGAAGCAGCACTCGGCAGTACTTACCATGCATTTTACAAGATTAGATGTTTGTCAGTGGTGCTCAGGATCTCCAAATCTTTAGCCATCATCCTATCAGTCAACTCTCCTTACTATGTGGTAAGTGAAATATAATACACTGCAATGTAACCAGCAACCGCTAGCAAGCGGTTAACCATGTCCCTTTAATCGCTCCGTAGAACGTTAATTGTTTTCCGCGCCTTTCTGAATACGGATTCAGCCACACCTCTAACCCAGTCAGGGGTGTTTGTGGTCCACACAGAGCTCTAATTTGACATCGTCCTAAGTTACTGTAACCGTTATATGCTACACATGGCTTTTTTTCTACAGCGTGCCTTTAACTTAGGTGCGTTATTGGCAGCGCAACCCTCTGCTTACATGAACGCATTACCACTGCACCAGCACGGAAAACATGGGGAAATTTTTAAAGGCAATAATTGTAAAAACTATTCAATATTCTATAATTAAATCAACTAATCGAATATTAAAAAATCGTGACCCATCCCTACCACCTACTGTCAGTTTTATTGTCATATTTATTTATTCATGACAGTCCTAAACGAGCCAAGGTGCCAGCACAAAAACGCATTCACCAAAATATTGTTTAATTATCAATACTGACCAAAATGTCAGCAGAAGGGATAAATATATATATATATATTTTTTTTTTAAATAAGCCCCATTTTTTCATTAAATAACCTTTTTAAAAATGAGCCAAAGAGGACATGCAGTTCACCCACTCGCTTTCCACACACTATACCAATCTATTTATTTAGTGGCCCAATTTAGTGGATTTTTTTCTTTTGACAGCTCTAATAGGTAATGTCGAGAGACCGACTCGATAAGGGAACTATTTCCCTGCATTCATAACATGTGAATCCCTCACCACTGACAGAGAAAACTACACTAAATGTGACAAGCAGTGCAAGGTACAATAGCAGGTGAAGAAGCCATAACTCGCCGTGTTTGTTGAATGATTACGACTTACTAGAGGACTGTCTGATGAACTCATGAAAAGAAGAGCGAGAGAGATGAAAGAAACGGTAGGCACAAATGATAAGCTAACAAGCTAAGGGAATTCTTGTGCGCTGTGCTATCGGTTTAGATTAAAATGTGTCAGATAATATCAGAAGCATGGTGATTATGTGATTAAGTAATATTTTAGCAGTTTAAACAACAGAGAGTGATAGTATGATAGCAATTCCAAGAGAAAAACAAAGCTACAAAGAGCTACAATCACAAACCACTCAGCAGCACGGCAGACAGGAACCGGAAGCAATATCTGAATATGACAATGCTTTAAGCACAAGATTAAGAAACCTCTGTCATACTATGTATTATTAAGTATGAGACAAACAAAAAAAATTAATTGAAATCATATTTGATTTGAAAGAGAATATGGTCACAAGATGGATGGGAAAGTTATTTTCGTAAAGGCTATGAGGGCACTTGAATAAAAAAAAAAAAACGTCATTGATAAATCTTTTATTAAAAAAAAATACTGCAATATACCATATAAAAATAAGAATAGTCAGTTTTGATTTCACTGTGAATTTAACATGTTTTAGCATGTTAACATTTTTAACATGCTGCTACGATATTTCAAACATTTATACATAACAAAGGCTAAATAAAACAGGCTCGTATACTTTGCTCCCGAGTTCAGTGAGATTTCACGAGTTCACACTTAAAGATATTGAACGGAGCAAAGGTAATGCATGTTTGGCGTGCTGTCCGGGGAGAGGGCTCCGAGCTTGACATTTAGCCCGGACCCAAGCACTCCCCCCGAGTGCTCCTCCCTGTGCTGGGGTAGGAACGCGCTGAAGGTGAGGAGTTGGGGTGGTGGAGGGATGCTGAAAGACTAGAGATAATGAAGGTAAGGCTGCTTTGATTATTTATAGGGGTTCTCTCTTGTGCTGACTGGATAGATGGTGTAATTACTGTTGATGGATGTTAATTATCTGCACGTGCTCCTCCCGAAATTTGTTAATAAAACATTACTTCACGAGTTCACACTTACAGATAATGAACAGAGTAAAGGTTATGCATATTTGGTGTGCCACCGGGAAGAGGGCTCAGAGTTTGGTAATTAACCTCGAGCCCAGGGTACTGCCCTGTCCGGGAAGAGGGGTCCGAGCTTGGCGTTTAGGCCGGATCCAAGCGCTCCCCCAAAAATGCAATTAGAACAGGACAGCAGCCAGATACAAGCCAAGGCTAAAGCAAAAAGTAAGACACTACTGCGGCAGTAGAGAAATACAAAGAGGCTCCTGCTGGAGCAGACACTGCTGCGTCAGTGGAGAAGTGCAGACAAAGGCTCCTACTGGAGTGGAAACTGCTGCGCAGTGGGAAAATAATGGAAGAGCTCCTGCGGGAGCTGGGACTGCTGCGGCAGTAAGGAAATATGGAAGAGCTCCTGCGGGATCAGATACTGCTGCAGCATCTGAAAAGAAAACTCCTGTGGGAACTGCTACGGCATCTGAAAAGAGAAATTGGCTTCTGCGGAAGCGAGCACTGCTGCGGCATCTGAAAAAAAAAAAAAGGCTTCTACGGAAGCGAGCACTGCTGCAGCAGATTAAAATACAGACGAAGACTCCTGCTGGAGCAGGAACTGCTGCGGCAGTGAGGAAATATGGAAAAGCTCCTGCGGGAGCGGGTACTGCTGCGGCAGTGTGGGAATTTAGGTAAGGCTCCTGCGGGAGCTGCTGCGGCAGTGGGGAAATATGGAAAAGCTCCTGCGGGAGCAGGCACTGCTGCCGCAGAGAGGAAATATAGAAAAGCTCCTGAGGGAGCAGGAACTGCTGCAACAGTGGGGAAATATAGAAAAGCTCCTACTAGAGTTCGAACTGCTGCTGCAGTGGGGAAATGGAGAAAAGGCTCCTGCGGGAGCGGGAACTGCTGCAGCAGTGTGGAAATATGGACGAGCACCTGCAGGAGCGGGAACTGCTGCGGCAGTGTGGGATTTAGGTAAGGCTCCTGTGGGCAGTGAGGAAATATGGAAAAGCTCCTGCGCGAGCAGATACTGCTGCAGCATCTGAAAAGAAAACTCCTGTGGGAACTGCTACGGCATCTGAAAAGAGAAATTGGCTTCTGCGGAAGTGAGCACTGCTGCGGCATCTGAAAATAAAAAAAATGGCTTCTGCGGAAGCGAGCACTGCTGCAGCAGAATAAAATACAGACGAAGGCTGCTGCGGCAGTGAGGAAATATGGAAAAGCTCCTGCGGGAGCGGGCACTGCTGCGGCAGTGTGGGAATTTAGGTAAGGCTCCTGCGGGAGCCGCTGCAGCAGTGGGGAAATATGGAAGAGCTCCTGCAGGAGCAGGAGCTGCTGCGGCAGTGGGGAAATATGGAAGAGCTCCTGCGGGAGTGGTAACTGCTGTGGCAGTGTGGGAATTTAGGTAAGGCTCCTGCGGGAGCAGGAACTGTTGCAATAGTGGGGAAATATAGAAAATCTCCTACGGGAGCGGGAACTGCTGCTGCTTTGGGTAAATGGAGAAAAGGGTCCTGCTGGAGCGGGAACTGCTGCGGCAGTGGGGAAATATGGAAGAGCACCTGCAGGAGTGGGAACTGCTGCGGCAGTGTGGGAATTAGGTAAGGCTCCTGCGGGAGCTGCATTGACAGTGGGGAAAATATGGAAAAGCTCCTGCGGGAGTGGGGACTGCTGTGGCAGTGGGGAAAACAGAAACGCTCCTGTGGGAGAGAGCATTGCTGCGGCAGTGTGGGAATTAGGCAAGACTCCTGCGGGAGTGGGAACTGCTGCGGCAGTGTGGGAATTAGGTAAGGCCCCTGCAGGAGCGGGGTGCTGCTGGGACGACTGAACAGGGATGGACTGGCATTAAAGGGGTCGGCTGATGAGGGTTCGGTGAGCTTCTGATATGGAATCAGTCTGACTGCACGTAGATCCTGAAGGCCTCTGCCTTCTGACGAAATCTGTGTCCTGATGTTGCTAGCTACTGGGGGGTGGTTCCAAGGCGAGAGTGTTCAGAGGGATGGGTAGGGGCGTAGTGGAAGATAGAGAGAAGGAAGGGTGAGCATGCGAGGGGGAGGAGGAAAGATAGCTGCCGGAACAGCTTGCAGAGGCGTCCGCACGCTTGGGATCATTGTTAATTGGATTGACGAAGATAAAATTTTTAATTAATGAGCATATTTTCATCCCAAGCTAAAGACAGACTAAATCAAAAATGCCTGTCATCTGCTACAGGACCTGGAGGCCACTGAAAAGGAAAAAGGGGTAAGTAGCAGGAGGAAAGATGATTCTTCTGCACAATCTGACTTTGCTGCAGCCTGGAATTGAACTGCTGGTTTCGTCTGGTCAGAGGAGAACTGGCCCCCCGACTGAGCCTGGTTTCTCCCAAGGTTTTTTCTCCATTCTGTCACCGATGGAGTTTTGGTTCCTTGCCGCTGTCTCCTCTGGCTTGCTTAGTTGGGGACACTTCATTTACAGCGATATCGTTGACTTGATTGCAAATTATTGCACAGATACGATTTAAACTGAACTGAGCTGCATGATGACATCACTGAATTCAATGATGAACTGCCTTTAACTGTCATTTTGCATTATTGACACACTGTTTTCCTAATTAATGTTGTTCAGTTGCTTTGACGCAATCTTTTTTGTTTAAAGCGCTATATAAATAAAGGTGACTTGACTTGACTTGAAAGTCTGAGATGTGAGGGCCTGTGCTGCAAGCGGAAGCAGCTTCATGCTTGCTTCACATGCTATAGCTGTAGGTCATGGGAAGGGAGTCCTGAAGACCCTGTGTGCAGCCTGCACTGCTAGTGGAGGCAGCCTCACGCTAATGTTTGCTGCGGGAGCTGGAGGCCACTGAACAGAAAAATGGTTATTACTAGCATGAGGGAGTGTAAGAGATGTGGGCAAGTGTTACAAATGGAGGCAGCCTCACGTTTGCTTCAGCTGATGTAGCTGTAGGCCATGGGAAGGGGGTGGGGTGTGACCTCCTGAAGAGCCTGTGTAGCCTGCACTGCTAGCAGAGGCAGCCTCATGCTAATGTCTGCTACGGGAGCTAGAGGCCACTGAAAAGAAAAAAGGGGGTTAGAAGTAACAGGGTGGAAATATTGAGTGTGCGGGCCTGTGTCGCAAGTAGAAGCAGCTTCATGCTTGCTTCGGCTGCTGTAGCTGTAAGCCGCGGGAAAGTGAAAGGGTTAGTGACATTTAACGGGACAAGCTAAAAATGCCTGGGTAGCCTACGGTGTTGCCGACTTAGAAATTTGTTGCTAGAGTTGGCAATTCCTTAAGCCTTGTCCACATTAATACGTTTCTGTTGAAAATGCATCCTTTCCATTCGTTTTGGCCTTCCAGCCTTTTTAAATGCTCTGCAGAGCGGATAAATTTGAAAATGCCATTTTCAAATTGTAGTATGGACTGTGGAAATGGAGGCTTTTGAAAATGATGAAGCATGTTTATCAAGTAACACATTATACCATTAGACATGTTTATACCAGTAACGTTAATTTTGCAGTTATGTGCTATTCACTTTCACACTGTTGCTAAAGATATTTACTTTGCATGCTCTTCATATTACAGTCCTAAAAAGACGACAGAAACTTTACTCATGATTGCTGTCCTGCGGCAAAACACAAAGTGCAGCTGTGTTTTAGATCAATTCTCAGTGAGTTACAAATGGAGGCAGCCTCGCGTCAGTGAATGGTGAATTGTGAATTGATCCTGCCAGAAGAACTGCGTGAAACTTATGTCTGTATCATCTAAGTGAGGTTTTATACATGCACAGTAAGGCAAATGTAATGCTTTCAGACATTTCAGTGTGGATGATAAACTTTGGAAAACACGCCTTGTTTGCTTCATGGTTAAAAAATGGCATCAACATCCAACATAATTATGTCATAATGTCGTTTAACAAACTGCGCTGCGGCCGGAAGAGCCACGGTGAAAGGCTGTGCTGCAGTGGGAAGCGAGTGAGGCTTTGCTGCTGCTGCGACCCAGCGCTCGATGATGAGCCTGGTGCTCGGCGGCCGTGTCTGGCGGGTTAGGAGTGATCATGGGGCCGGCAAAATTGTGGCAGATCTAAAAAAATCCCCGGTGTAGCTCTCTTCGTTGGACGGGAAATTGGGTCTGTGATAAGATCGCAAATGGAGCGAACCGAATGCTGAAAGACTAGAGATAATGAAGGTAAGGCTGCTTTGATTATTTATAGGGGTTCTCTCTTGTGCTGATTGGATATATGGTGTAATTACTGATGATGGATCTGCGCGTGCTCCTCCCGAAATTTGTTAATAAAACATAATTTAGCAATGCAGTGACAATAGATGAAAAGGAGTTAGTGCCTATAAGAAAAAGGTAGTCCCTAAAAAAAAAAAAAAAAAAAAAAAAAAAAAAAAAAAAAAAAAAAAAAAATCAACATCGATAATGGAAATGGTTTGGATTTTCCCCAACAGACACAGCGCAAACAACAGTTATTTCCAAATGCTCCAACGATGAGATTCGCACCTCAGATGGCCATACAACAAATCTTTTTAAGCACCTCAAAAGAAAGCACCCAAAGAATATGCTGACAAATATTTTTCCGCCACAGCCATTCCACGGCTATATTTCGAAACATGCACCAATACCAAAACAGCAAAACGCATCTGCAGTACTCTTGAATGTTGGGGACTGAAAGAAGCGAATATGACCTGCTTGACTACAGACAGTGGGACTAACATGGTCTTGGACCTCAACAGTTGGACGCATCTGCAGTACTTTGGGCAAAAACATTACCTAACTATCTGTGAATGAAAAATAAATAAATAAATAAATAAAATATTGTCACTGGCATTTAGGAGTTTGTTCGTAATAAGAAATAATTACGAATTGCATTAGGAGCAATGAAAAGTGCATTATTATAGGATTAGTTTACAATATGAAATGAATTATTATATTTAAATGTTTTGTTTATGAAAGAAGTATGGTATTGTAGATCTGTTAGGTTTCAGTAAAACAGTGCAATTTAAAAACACACATTTTTGAATAAATAAACAGAATTATTAATTTTTTATTAAAAAACAAAGTGACAAACACCCTCATGTTGAACGCATAACATCTGTCTGTAAGAAAGTTGTCAGTACCTTCTCTTTCAGCTGGAAGAAAAAGAGGGAGCTAAGAAATACACAAACTGAGCTGAAACGATCTCAACAAAAACTCATCACCGCATCCCCAACACGATGGGGTTCCAGACTCAAAATGTTTGAGAGAGTTCTTGACCAGGAAAAGGCCATTTCTCAGGTCCTGCAGGCAGACAGGAAGACAAGACATTTGGTACCTTCATGGCAAGACATTGACGTGATGGAGTCTGTGAAAAAGGCACTGAGTCCACAGAAATTTACTGATGCACTCTCAGGTGAGGACTATGTGAGTGCATCCTACATAAATTCAGTGCTTTACCTATTGAAATTCAACACCTTGAGCCTGAATGATGATGACACTGAACTAACAAAAACAATGACGACAACCATTCTCAATTACCTCATTGACAAATATCAGGATCCCACCACTGATGACCTGCTGGATAACTCTAAAATTTCATACAAAAAACCAAAAACCCATTACACTATTACACACAAAAATGACGATTATGGCATTATTTCCCTGTCAAATGTCAAGAGCGCATTATTGTAGCGCGAAAGTACATTAATATAATGTGCAAGCGCGAATCTCTCTGCTCGCGCGCGGGATATAATGTGCAAGCACGAATCTCTCTGCTCGCACGCGGGAACTGGGCGCGCGCTCTCAGATACACGTTGCTCTTGTAAGAATTTTCTCTGGGCTCGCTCAGAGAGTCTGCCTGCACTTAAAACGTGTTCAGTGCAATCGCGAATCTCTCCTCTTCGCTTAAAGTAAGCGTGTATGTGCTTAGACTGTGTCCCGTGCGTTCGCGCATGGCCAAGTACTCTTCTCTTCAATTTCTTCTCTTTGCTCTTGGCATAAACGCTGTCAAAACGGCAACAACCAATCAGAAATAGGCTTCAAAGACTGACCAATGAAAACGCGACATTGTACATGGAATCTTATTGGTTGATATTGAACCGCACATGGAATAAGTTCACTGAAGTTCAATCAAGACGAGCCGAGATGGATCCGCCGAATCGACGATATCAGGTAACCAGTTTTATTTGTTTTGATGTTAAATATGTCAAATGTATCTTAGAATTGTCTGGGAAGAGGGCGATTGGATTATTTTACATATAAATTACCTAGACTGTCAACCACATTGTTCACACTACATGCCATGACCATTGAAAGTGAGATTTTTTAGCCAAATATATTTGAAAGCCGATTCCAAAAGGCAAAAATAATATTTTACGTCTGATAATTAACACATTGTCTCTTGCAATCACACCAGCGATTAAACATTAAGTACGTAGCGAGATCAACTGCTAAATTCAAATCTGAACAAATATTTTGGGGGAATAAGGGGGCAAAATGCCCCAGTAAAATTATGTTACGAATGAAGTGATGTGAAGTGAAGTGATGTGAAGTTAATGAAAAGTGTCATCTGCAATGGATTTTCTTTATCGCGGATTGCAGCGTTGAGTGTTATAATCAAACACGCACTGTTTTTTTTTAATTTTATTTTTTTTTTATTATTATTTTTTTTTTAATCTAAAAAATCTAACCGTCAATGGGCATGGCACGTAGTGTGAACAATGTGGTTGACAGTCTAGGTAATTTATATGTAAAATAATCCAATCGCCCTCTTCCCAGACAATTCTAAGATACATTTGACATATTTAACATAAAAACAAATAAAACTGGTTACCTGAGATCGTCGATTCGGCGGATCCATCTAGGCTCGTCTTGATTGAACTTCAGTGAACTTATTCCATGATGGGTCGTTCGCGAACTCTTAAGAGCCCTTGTAGGTTCTGAAGGATCTGAAGAGCCGACTCTATTTTAAAAAAAATATAGCCTATAGAAATTAAATCATTATGTAATAATGAAATAATGGATGCATTTTATTTTATTTAAAATAATTGACTAATTCAAAGAACAAAAAAAATATTATATAGGCCTAAAGGCGCACATATTCGTTTCAACTGTCTGATCAGCCTCACATTCTGTTCCTGTCAATCATACAAGAGGTGTCAACCAATTATATGGCATGAGGGAGGGGCCGAGCCATCACACACACACCACACACACAGTGTCAAACTCGGAGAAGAAACCGCATCAGCCCCTCGAATGTAAGGCAGCTTGCATTTCTGAATGCAAATCTCTCATAAAATAAAAATATGATCAGCATTGTGTGCGTGTGTGTGTGTTCATGCTAGTTATACAAAACATAACTAGTGAGATAGTTCATGCTGGTTATATAACATGCCAAAAAAGAGGGACCAGTTTAATCCTTTCAGTTATTTATTTTTCTTTAATATGGGTTCTATTATGTTGTTCAGAATCAGATTGTATTTGTTTTATAATGTTGTTGTTTCTATACATTAAAAAGTTGTAATTTAAATGCAAATGTTTAATAGTATTTTTTTTTCATAACAAATCAATGCATTTTTAAAGAAATTGTGAGACATTGTGAGTATGATTTCATTTAATAATTTAATTAAAATTGTTTTCACACCTATCATAGTCAAAACATTATTGTTTTTTAAAGAGCCGTTTGTGAGCCAAAAGAGCCGGCTCTTTTCAGTGAGCTGAGTCAAACGAGCCGGCTCATGAAAAAGAGCCGAAATGCCCATCAACCAATAAGATTCCATGTACGATGTCACGTTTTCATTGGTTAGTCGTTGAAGCCTATTTCTGATTGGTTGTTGCCGTTTTGACAGCGTTTATGCCAAGAGCAAAGAGAAAGAAATCGAAGAGAAGAGTACTTGGCCATGCGCGAATGCACGGGACACAGTCTAAGCACATACACGCTTACTTTAAGCGAAGAGGAGAGAGGATTCGCGATTGCACTGAACACGTTTTAAGTGCAGGCAGACTCTCTGAGCGAGCCCAGAGAAAATTCTTATAAGAGCAACATGTATCTGAGAGCGCGCGCCCAGTTCCCGCACGTGAGCAGAGAGATTCGCGCTCCGCACATTATATTCCGCGCGCTAGCAGAGAGATTCGCGCTCGCACATTATATTAATGTACTTTCGCGCTACAATAATGCGCTCTCGACATTTGACAGGGAAATAACGCCATAGGAGGGAATACAAGCCAGAGCTGTGTCTGAGCTGTAGTCTTTGCTGACCATACAGTATCCAGCTTCTGCAGCATCGAATCAGCAGCCTACATCTACCTCCACATCACAGAGCCCTGATGCAGAATAAACACAACCCATGAAAGCAAAGAAAACATTTGCCAGCTTTTTGAAAACCGCAGGTGCTGTACAGTAAGTGCATCTGCAGCTGTAGGATCAGCTTCCTTATCTCTAAAAGAGACAATAGAAGGGGAATTGAAGGGCTACTTGTCCACACCAAATGCAGAAAGTGAGGTGGATCCTCTGGAATGGTGGAGTCATGAGGCAAACTTTCCAAGAGTTAGCCAACTTGCTAGAAGGTACATATGCTTTGCAGCAACAAGTGCTCAGTCAGAAAGAGCCTTCAGCACTGGTGGCAATATTGTCACCTGGCTGCCAAAGGGCAACTCAAGCCAGATAGAGTCAATCAATTGGTTTTCCTCTCTAAAAATTTGTGATCAGTCATACTTTGCGTTCTTTTAGAAGGAGATGTAAGTTGTAAGAAGATGAAAGGTATGTTCTAAAGCTGCTTAGTTTACAAGAGTCAGGATTCAGAAATATTTTTGCACCTTTGATTGATTTGTTTTGGTTCTCATATTACGCTTAAAAAACCACCATACAACCCACACCCCATTCACGGAAACAAAAAAGAAATAACAAAAAAAATATAAAAAGGTTTCTGGTCATGATTCTTTCTGACTAGATACATAATCAACATATGTTTACAAAGCTGACACTTCAAAGTTTACTGTTCAAGAATCAGAATTACTCAGACTGTTATTATAGTAAATATATATAAGCTCAAACATAAAAACAAAAATAAAAATATTCAAAAATTGTTGATGTAGGATATGACTTTAGAAACACAATACAGCTAAAGCCACAAGTCTACCAATGCTTCACTTGAAATTTCATAATATAATCTGTAAAACTGTAAATTTTATGAAATATTTTCTAAGGCTATGTCGTGTGTTTTTAGAGAAGGCTAATAAAATTGATTTATGGCCCTTGTCATCTCCTGTAAACTCTCATGTAAGCTCTCCTGTGTGCTGTAAAAACAAAATTTGGCTCCGAATACTGCCTCATTCATGATTCTATTGTTTTAATGAAACGAGCCTTTCACACCTTCGTCAGGTATGAGACATTATCTGCATTATTCTTTTATCATTATTATTTTGTTTTTATTCCGCCATTTTTAGCCTTTGTTCTGGTATTTCAAGGTTTACCAAGCCACCTCGCTTCATTCCCAGTATACTTTTACCCCTCTATTATTAAAAGCCTTACTATAAAAATACCACAAAACATTTTGTTACATCCTTAAGTAAATTATTATGTCAAAATGCAATATGAAGAAGAACTGCACCTGCTATGTAGCTGCATTAGAGCTAACGTTAGCATCAAGCTACATAAGACTATTTATGAAATTATTAGTACACTTTTACTCAAAACTCACTTTAAACCCCGATCGAGTGTTTGTAATAACTTCCTTTTGCGATCACAGGTGGAATTTGGTTGTTTACTGTTGTAAAAAATATGCTACTGCGAGACCCGAAAAAACATACAAAAGATAACAACAAAAACTTACATTTTTCAATATTGTTATACACATGCCCCAAATCTCAAGAAAATCACATACCAGCCATTTACTATTGTAATTGTGTGTTTATTATTTGGATATATCGTGGGTACAGAGGTTTCTCTGTGTTGTTGTGGTCAGATATCAATGCGGAAGAGTGAAGGAAGCATGTGACACGATGAAGTTGTCTTGTTATGGGACTCTAAAGACTGACAAGTCACAGCACAAACACGCAGGAGTGCACACACACACACACAGCATTGGGAGAGGCTATTTATCATCAGATTGCGTAAATCAGTGGAAAATGAATAGAAATGATGATTCTGTCAGAAGAAATATGAAGTAAACATGAGCAAATATATCCATATATCTGCATGTACATGCAGCTTTGGACTATAATCCCTTATTGACACTGTTCAGTGAATCTATGTGATTACAAATAAACCGCTGCTGACGTGACTGAATATGAATGAGTGGTGAATTTCTATTCAAAATTTGACATAATACGGATTTATTATTTTGCACTCCTGACATAAATAAATTACTAAATTACTAAATTACTGTTACTGCAACAATGTTTTAACAACAATTTTTTATTAAGTGGTCAAATATCGAAACTAGAGTCTTTAATCTTTCTACTGATTGAACAGTTTGTCCAGAGTGTGATGATTAACGTGCTGTGAAAGTGAAGCAACAACAATCTGAGGCAGTTAAGGTAGTTAATTTAATTTTTTTAATTTTAATTAAATTTTTAAAATATATTTATAATCTTGTGTGTTTACTTTTTGAAGCTATTGTTTATTTTGGGAGCTATGACTGCACTTACATTTATTTACACTTTATTTAACTTTAAGTTAACATTTTTTTTGAAACATTTTTTTTTTTTTTACCTTTTTAAAATAAGCTATTTTCAACCTGATATGCATATCTTCATTTATTGTATACTTTATGTAAGATGCTACTACCTCAAAAAAGAAAAGAGGATCTGTGTCTAATAAGCTGAGTGTTACAGCCATTGCCAATGTTAGATTTATTTTTAAACCAATGTTCATTTTGTGATGAGAAGTATTTGACTGTAATTGAATGCAAGTTTTGTTGAATGTTCTTACATTGCAGAATTGCAGTTGCATTAAATCAACACTTGATTAAAATATGCTTGAAAGTTTACTTTGGCCTAAATGGTATATAACCCCCCCCCCCCCCTTTATATTTTGTTACCTTGTAGGACTGGATTTTTTAAATAGGGGCATAAGGTTGGCTGTATTGAGGCTCAGTATGGCAAAATAGTTTTTAAAAAACCAACATGAAAAAGAATTGTGATAAAACCGTGAAATCGTGATTTTTACTGAAAAAATCGTGATATGATATTGTTTTTCCATATAGCCCACCCCTAATTTATACATAGTATGTTGCATGTTGTTACATAATAATAATTTTATGTAATTTTTAATGTAATTATTATTATTATTATTATTATTATTATTATTATTGGTGTATGAGATAATAATAGGTGCTAATAATAAGCATGTGAGATAACAATAGTGATGCCTTGTCTGCCACTAATAAGCTTAAACAGTAACAGTACAACACGGTCACCCACCTGCTACAAGATCACCGAATCCAATAGTTGTCAAAGTGACAAAAGAAAAATACAAGCCCTCAATATAGGTCCAGCCTTCTTGAGACATGAATACAAATGGAGGAATCACCAAATGCACCAACACACCCCATAACAGAAAGACAGCTGTGCAGGTGAACTGTGTTCTCCGCTTTAAGAAGAAGAAACATACACAATTAATAAACATATAATAGAAAAATTAGCAAAATGCAGTTAGAGGTTTCACAGCTGTTATTATAGTGAAATTAAGATTTCGAATATAATGTTTTTTGTAATTATTCCTTACCAGTGTTACCCCTTTCTTAGTAAGATATTGCCCAAAGTGTTTAGCTCTTCCACCAAAAAACTTTCCAAGTTCACTGATCCATGTGAAACACAGTGGCACTCCAAAAAGACCATAAAAAATACAGAACACCCTCCCTGAAGGTGTTTTGGGAGCAATATTTCCATAACCTGTGGAAATAAATAATTTTTGGTGAAAACATTCAGATTACAATAGATACAATTTATCTCATTACAGTCTGAACATCTTAAGACATGGCATCCATATATTTATCTGAGTATTAAAAAGAACAAAAGAATATATAGAGGAAAACAATGCTTAAAAAGTCTCTTAAAAGTTCTCTGTGAAAAATAAAATAAAATAAATAATAATAATGTTTGTTTATGACTGTAGCATAAATATTCATCCATTTCCTGATTCTTTTCAGCTAATTAAATCAATGTTTCCTTTGATTATTTCTCCTATTGAAACAGATTCACTTGATTTTCACGCCGAGTTAATAGACTAGATCCTTACCTATAGTTGTAATAACTGTAGCTGCAAAGATGACAGCATTCGGCCAATTCCAGTTGTTGAAGGTTTTGTCTCCTGTGATGGTGATGCCTTGTCCTGCAGCATCAGACACCACCTATTTCAAAAGAAAGAAAGAAAAAAAAATGTGAGAGCAGTCACACATTCAATTCAAATACAACATCAAAGAGACTTTTCTTCAGAAGCATTGTGAATTTGTTGTGTGTCTGAGACCAGAACTTCTATCCTCTCATGCCAGTAATGTTATTGGCACTTGCCTGAATATACTTGGCCAGACATAGTCAGTCATCTCTGGGACATCATAATCAGTCATTTCTGGGACATGAGTGGGGCATCCCTCACTTAAAAGGTTTTTGGCTATGGATCTGATCTCAGATCATGCAAAGCTATCCTAGAGATATAGTGAAAAAGGCTTAATATGTCCCTAAACACTAGTACAATCACAGACAAAAGGATCTGGTGAGTTGTTAAACAAATAAACACTCAAATTATAACTGATTCTTCTTGATGAAACAGCTGCTCATGAAGCCTGGGGTACTATAACTAGTGATCGACCGATATATCGGGTGAAAAACTTGTTGCATCTTTCCCAAAAAGATTCATGGGTGTATTAGATCAAAAGGGTGCTTCTACTAAATAATGAGCAAAGGGTCTGAATACTTAGGACCATGTGATATTTCAGTTTTTCTTTTTAATGTAAATAATAAATGTGCAAAAATGTTTTTCTGTCAATATGGGGTGCTGTGTGTACATTAATGAGGAAAAAAAAATGAACATGTTTCAGTCTATTAAAAATAAAAATAAAATACTCATTTGAATCAAACACGTTTAAAATGAATTCAGTCTCATTCATAAATACCTGTTTAATTAATAAATAAATACCCATTTTTGAATCAATCTCTTGAGTCTTCTTGAATAAATGATTAAATGAAAAAAAAAAATTAACAGTCGATTTTTGCCACCTACTGGAGTAATGTAATCAACACAATCTTTATAAGAAAATAAAAAAATCAACAATAAAAAAAATATTGAATATTTATTATTCAAATGTTTGCCCCCCCCCAAATGTTTTATTAATTATTTTATTTATGCTTAAATTTATTTTCAGCACTGAACTCTTTTACTTGTTCTACCTCACGTTTTTAATATTTGTTAAATATTGTTTATTTACTTGTTCTTGCATGTTCTACCTCACATGTTTTTAATATTTGTTAAATATTGTTTATCTACTTGTTCTACCTCACCAGTTTTTACTATTTGTTAAATATAGTTTTTTTTTTTTTTTTTTTTTTTTTTTTTTTTTTTTTACGTTCAATACATGTTCCTTTCTTAAACTGAGACTTGTAACATTTGGTATCATCATTGTGTCAGTTTTTTATGTAAATTGAGTGAGCAAAAGCAGTATCGGCTCCAAATATCGGCTCAATAAAATCGGCAGCCCGTATTGGTCATCGGCTAAGGCTGATGAAAAAAAAAAAAAACAGTATCATCATCGGCACTAAAAAATCCATATCGGTCGATCCCTAACTATAACTGATGATGTTAAGGGCTGTTACATTTCTGACACACCCCAAGCAGTTTCAGGCTTCCCGCAGAGGGTGTACAGTGGTGCTGCTGCAATGTACAGTGTATCACTTTTCTGGATGGGACAAGTTTTTTTAAACAACCTTTGAGTTTTTATTTATTGCTTGACATCTATGATTTCATGAAGGGTGAGACAAACATTTACATGTTTGCGTGCACAAGTGGGGTGTGTCTTTTCTAAATGTCGGCATTATAGAAGGTCATGTGCTAGTGAAAATGGACTGAAAGAAAGGGATTGCCTTCTTTCAGCTTGTTAAACATATTTTTGTTCAGTCATTTCTACTGTGTAATGTCCGAAGTAGCAGCGAGTGCCCAGCATGTGACACTCATGTTACCAGATTCATTGTGAACGTAATTCTGCAAAACTACAGTGAAACCATAAATTATTATGCAATGCAATAAAATAGCTTCTTCTCCTAGTAAACGATACCATGAAAAATTAGATTATTTAATTTCAAGGCAAAAACAAATCAAAAGGTAAGCAGGTATCGGTGTTAATTTCAGTATGAGAAGACGACGATCATCCTTGTGAATACGATCATCCAATGAATAATAGTGACAATTTTGCACTTTTAGTTTTTTATTTTATTTAAATAAACTAAATAATAAAGTGGGATATACTATTTTATTTTAAAATAAAAAGTGAATATTAAATACAAATACAATTATTTTGTAGTAAACTTAAAAATAAAATGCTAATATTTTTATTATTATTATTTTAATTTGAACTTTCATCATTTTGAAAATGAAAATCAGCCAGCTTTTATTTTGGCAGGTTGCTGGCAGTATGCGCTTCTGGGTTTAGCGTTGCCGACTGTAGAGCATCAGTGAATGAAATGTCAAAGTTTTGCATTGTGCTTTGAAAACGGTAGCGGGTAGCCAATATTTATGCTTTCAGTTTGAATAGAAATCTTATACAGTACAGTTTGTCGATCTTTAAAATGGTAATTGTGCATTAACAGCTGTCAACCATGTTGGTATGCAAACGCACGCTCTGAACTTACGTACACAGCGTTTTTTTAATTTTTATTTCACTTATGTGCACCCCTTACGCATGCATAACTCCTGCAAGACGTGATTTGCAGCAGTCGCGTTTTTCGCAATGTCATTATAGCATTTTATTTAAAAAATGGAGCGCTTTCCTTGTGCTAAGTAGGCCTGCCCCTGACTAAAGATTTTTCTAGTTGCACGTCATATTAAATTGATTAATATAATAAGTTGTCCTTTAATATATAAGCAAGCCGAGCTCAAGCTCGCGCATAAAGCAACTGCCTCAAAGCACCGGCAAAGTGATTATGAATGTGTCGGTGGAAAAGAAGACATTTTAATTATTTATTAACAAACTATTGCTTTCTGAGTCAGTGTAGGGTGCAAAGATGAAGTTGATGAATGCTGTCACCGACTCGCCATCTCCAGATAGACCTGCCTTTAATAGAAATAATTGCACCTTTTCATACGGAATACAAAATCGTATATTACAAAATCAAGTGGGCGAGTTTTCCTTGTATTTATTTTATTATTCATATAAATAAAATATAAATAACCTGTTTTGGTTATATTTGGTTGTTATTATTATGGTCTGGTGAAAATTATAATATTATAATTAACTTAATATCTGCGAGAAAATAATAAATAAAAAGAGTAGGGCTGCTGTGCGTGAAACCAGCATATTTCAACCCAGTAGCATGACAACACAGTGTCACAGTGAGGGTTTCAAACTTGCAGTTTAGGTTTAGGCAACGCAGGACAAATGCCTCATTTGGTTTGGCTTTTGTCAATTTTGCAACTGCTTACAGAGTATTACACACACACACACACACACACACACACACACACACACACACACACACACACACACACACATACACACATACACACATTACCAACCATACCCATCAGACGCTGCTCTCATAATCACACCTGTGAGACGTGTCCCGAGCTCTCGTCAGCGTCGCCCTGGAAACGGGCTGAGCGGCCACACCTGCGCCCCATCAGACGCTGCTCTCATAAGCCCTGCAAACCAGCACAGAGGTGAGAGATGTCTCCACAAGACTCGGCTGAAACTTGTCTTTCCTTTTGCCCACAGAGAGCAGCGTGTGACCGCCAGCCCCACCAGCCACGGGAGAGCACGGCCCCATACTGCACCAGCGCACCGACAGCCAAGACGCCAAGCACCGAGCACCAAACCGCCTCACAGCAACGCCTATCACCACCTTCCCATTGAATAAAATCCACCCTTCGGGGAACTTACCCTCATCCTCGAGTCGTGTCCTCCTTCCATAATCTGCCAATGTGCAAGTCTGATCTCACTATATATATATATATATATATATATATTATATATATATATATATATATATATATATATATATATATATATATATATATATACACACACACACACATAAAAAGTGAAAGTTGTGACATTTGCCAAGAATGGTAACCCATACTCGGAATTGGTGCTCTGCATTTAACCCATCCAAGTGCATACACACAGCAGTGAGAAGTGAACACACGGCAGTGGGCAGCTGTATCCAGCACCCGGTGAGCAACTCAAGGGCACTTCAGCCATGGGTATTGAGGGTGGACGTGAGCACTGTTCACTTACTCCCCACCCACCTACAGCTCCTGCCAGCACAGAGACTCGAACCTGCAACCTTCTGGTTACAAGTCCAATTCTCTAACCATTAGGCCGGCACAATTCTCTTATATGAAAGAGACGCACATAGAGACAAAGAAACTGGCGAAAGAGACGCACATCTGCCAAAGACACAAAAACTTTTGCTCTTAATGCCACAAAGTACAGGCAGCCTAATAATTGTGAAAAAGGAGACATTTTAATTATTTATTAATAAACAAATGTTTTCTTGTCAGCTGCAAGATGAAATTCACAGTGCTGACTCATCTCCAGAGTACTGGACATGCCTTTAAAGAGAAATGCAACCTTCACAGATTACATAATGCTTTCCTTTTAAATTGGTTTGTTTAAAAGTAGACATTTCAAGCTTTCTGTAGATATATTTCTCATGTATGTGAGACACCCAATTTTTAGTTATTTCATTATCAGGAAAAATTCAAGTGATCGAGAGGGCGACTCCCTGTCATGCATGCACATTAATAATTTTCGCACAAACACTTGAATATGAATAATAATACAGCACATTTCTTTTAGGTTACAGTATGGGATCCGCATTAAAAATAAATCTACACAAGTCTACAACCGAGACAGAAGCAGTTATAACCTGTAAATTTAAGGCTATTTAATGTTTTAAAATGATCTAACGGCTGATGCCGCTCCAATTCGTTGATCATTAGTTGTTCTTGATCAAGAATAAACGGATGCATGACTTTCATAAACTTGCTTGAATGAATCTCTTTTGCATTAAATAATACAGATATGAAGCAGGTTAAGTTAAATATTATCGTACAAATAATTATAAAATGCTATAGACTGCGAATAAGATTGCAGTTTCACATTTTGCATATGGATTACAAAGTAAATATTTTTTTTTTACATGCAATTATCCAAAATAAAAACAAAACAAGATTTGTAATAAAGATAAAATGTGTAGACCGATAAGAATAAATGCTGCGCGTCGCACTCAGCATCATGCACGCGTGCAAATCTTGCACTCTGATATTTTAAGGAATATGATACACTCTTAAACATATGATACACATTTAAATGTGGCTGCATTTTTTTTTTACTTAAATTATATGAAAGCAAGTAAAGAAGGCACCCTTTAAAATTACTGACGTTGTCAATTAATGAAGCTCTTTTTACATTGTGTGCATTTTGTTTATTATTAACCATCTTAAGCCATCCAAAGTGCACACACACAGCAGTGAACACACACACACACTGTGAACACACACCCGGAGCAGTGGGCAGCCATTTATGCTGTGGCGCCTGGGGAGCAGTTGGGGGTTCGATGACTTGCTCAAGGCCACCTCAGTCATGGTATTGCCAGTCTGAGACTCAAACCCACAACCTTAAGGTTAGGAGTCAAGCTCTCTAACCATTAGGCCACGACTTCCCTGATTTCTCACGACTTTTGATTGCTTCTATTGTTCTCATTTGTACGTAGCTTTGGATAAAAGCGCCTGCTAAATGACAAAATTTAAATAGAATGTAAATGTAAATAACAAAACTAAATTCACATTTTAAAACAAGCCCCAAATCAAATAAACAAGTAACACAAATAAAATAAATCTCTTCATATAAACAAAATAAGGCTTTGTCTGTGTGCTTTCCATTTAAATTAGAGGCAACCACTGCATTTTAATCATGATCTAAACAAAGATGTTGCATACATGCAACATGAGCAGTTTTTAATTTAAATTAGATTGTATAATTTAACAATTTGGAAGCGAAAACAGAATGGTTTGACTTCAGTTTTGTGAAACTATACATAAAAATATCTGCATGAAACAGTAGACTGAATGAGACGCAGATTCACTCTCTGCCAGCAGGTGGCGCTTAAAGCTTTTCGTTGGTTTCTACTGTAAACGAAGCAGCGCTGCACTTGAAGTTAAATGAAGTTTAATGAAGTTTAAAATGCATTATAAAGAGGCAATCTAAACATATAAAAAATATCATCTAAACATTTCTAAAGACAGTAAGTTCCCCTCAGACATGCATTCATATAACCTACACCTAAATGAATCAAGATTTGTTTAGCATCTCAAACGATTTGAATCGTCACACATTTAAATCGATTTTCAACTGGCTCGTTACATCCCTAATAAAGACGTACTTACAGGCTGCGAGTCAGAAGTGCCAGACTGTCCTTGCAAAGATTAAACTACCCAACTTTTTAGAAACAGTCGTTGCGCAACAGACGCATTGCAGGCTTCTAGTTCAGGAAACAGTTCTCATCCTCCATAAAATGCGCAGCACACATCTGAATATTTGGGTTGGACTGCTCTGGAGCAGTGTTGAAATACAACTTAACCACTGATTTCTAGTCTGGTCCTCTTTTGGAAAGCCAAAGAAAGTAGTTTCGCTTTCACAACGAAACACACAGCGACTCCACAACGAGGCAGCAGCGGCAACAGAGAGGATAAAAGTTATGCCTTCTTTCTTTGCGTGAACATTTGAGCGGCATTATGCAAATCTTCCCACATAGTGACGTAGACGTAGGGGCGTGTTAGAACGAGCCGTTTTAGGGGGGTGTGGTTGATTTAACTTTTATAAAGAATATCTATTTGGATTTGAGACTTTAGTCTTTGCAACTTTACAGATATTCTTTATGCACCAAGAGCTTGTAACACTCCAAAGAGAAAGGAAAAATCGAAATCGCATCATATGACCCTTTTAAGTACAAAAAAACGGACGAATCCCTTTAAATATATCATCTGATTGATGTCTTAAAGTGTGGTAACCGTAGTATATGCGGAATAATTGACTCCGGACCGTTGAATTATTAGAAAAATTATGCACAGCCAAGGCGTAATGCATCACCATCTCGGGTGTGCATTATTTTTCTAATAATTCAACGGCCCAGAGTCAGTTATTCCTTATAATAACTGAGAGTTTGACTCCTAACCCTAAGGTTGTGGGTTCGAGTCTCGGGCTGGCAATACCACAACTGAGGTGCCCTTGAGCAAGGCACCGAACCCCCAACTGCTCCTTGGGCGCCGTAGCATAAATGGCTGCCCACTGCTCCGGGTCTGTGTTCACGGTGTGTGTGTGTGCACTTTGGATGGGTTAAATGCAGAGCACGAATTCTGAGCATGGCTCACCATATTTGGCTGTATGTCACGTCACTTTCACTTTTTTTGTCACTTTTTACATAAACCTATTCACAACTAACCTACTGAAAGATTTTGACTATAAATATATTAAATATACAGGTGCATCTGAATAAATTAGAATGTCATGGAAAAGTTCATTTATTTCAGCAATTCAACTCAAATTGTGAAACTCGTGTATTAAATAAATTCAATGCACACAGACTAAAGTAGTTTAAGTCTTTGGTTCTTTTAATTGTGATGATTATGGCTCACATTTAACAAAAACCCACCAATTCACTATCTCAACAAATTAGAATATGGTGACATGCCAATCAGCTAATCAACTCATATCACCTGCAGAGGTTTTCTGAGCCTTCAAAATGGTCTCTCAGTTTGGTTCACTAGGCTACACAATCATGGGGAAGACTGCTGATCTGACAGTTGTCCAGAAGACAATCATTGACACCCTTCACAAGGAGGGTAAGCCACAAACATTCATTGCCAAAGAAGCTGGCTGTTCACAAAGTGCTGTATCCAAGCATATTAACAGAAAGTTGAGTGGAAGGAAAAAGTGTGGAAGAAAAAGATCCACAACCAACCGAGAGAACCGCAACCTTATGAGGATTGACAGGCAAAATCGATTCAAGAATTTGAGTCAACTTCACAAGGAATGGACTGAGGCTGGGGTCAAGGCATCTAGAGCCACCACACACAGACATGTCAAGGAATTTGGCTACAGTTGTTGTATTCCGCTTGTTAAGCCACTACTGAACCACAGACAACATCAGAGGCGTCTTACCCGGGCTAAGGAGAAGAAGAACTGGACTGTTGCCCAGTGGTCCAAAGTCCTCTTTTCAGATGAGAGCAAGTTTTGTATTTCATTTGGAAACCAAGGTCCTAGAGTCAGAAGGAAGGGTGGGGCTTTTTGAAGATGCTGATTTCATTTCCCAGCAGGATTTGGCATCTGCCCACACTGCCAAAAGCACCAAACGTTGGTTAAATGACCATTTTGTTGGTGTGCTTTACTGGCCAGCAAACTCACCAGACCTGAACCCCATAGAGAATCTATGGGGTATTGTCAAGAGGAAAATGAGAAACAAGAGACCAAAAAATGAAGATGAGCTGAAGGCCACTGTCAAAAAAAAAAACCTGGGCTTCCATACCACCTTCCAACAGTGCCACAAACTCATCATCTCCATGCCACACCGAACTGAGGCAACAATTAAAGCAAAAGGAGCCCCTACCAAGTACTGAGTACATGTACAGTAAATGAACATACTTTCCAGAAGGCCAACAATTCATTTTTTTTTCTATTAATCTTATGAAGTATTCTAATTTGTTGAATTGGTGGGTTTTTGTTAACCCTCTGGGGTCTAAGGGGGTTTTGTGAGCCTGGAGAAGTTTTGACATGCCCTGACTTTTGTGCTTTTTTCAGTTGCTTATAAACATATACATGGCTAAAGTCTGTAAATAATGTATTCAGTACAAACTGGGCTAAAATAATATGTAAATACAAACCCAATTCCAAAAAAGTTGGGACACTGTACAAATTGTGAATAAAACAATGCAATCATGTGGAAGTTTCAAATTTCAATATTTTATTCAGAATACAACATAGATGACATATCAAATGTTTAAACTGAGAAAATGTATAATTTTAAGGGAAAAATAAGTTGATTTTAAATTTCATGGCATCAACACATCTCAAAAAAGTTGGGACAATGCCATGTTTACCACTGTGTGGCATCCCCTCTTCTTTTTATAACAGTCTGCAAATGTCTGGGGACTGAGGAGACAAGTTGCTCAAGTTTAGGAATAGGAATGTTGTCTCATTCTTGTCAAATACAGGCTTCTAGTTGCTCAACTGTCTTAGGTCTTCTTTGCCGCATCTTCCTCTTTATGATGCACCAAATGTTTTCTATGGGTGAAAGATCTGGACTGCAGGCTGGCCATTTCAGTACCTGGATCCTTCTTCTACACAGCCATGATGTTGTAATTGATGCAGTATGTGGTCTGGCATTGTCAAAATGCAAGGTCTTCCCTGAAAGAGACGACGTCTGGATGGGAGCATATGTTGTTCTAGAACTTGGATATACCTTTCAGCATTGATGGTGCCTTTCCAGATGTGTAAGCTGCCCATGCCACACGCACTCATGCAACCCCATACCATCAGAGATGCAGGCTTCTGAACTGAGCGCTGATAACAACTTGGGTTGTCCTTCTCCTCTTTAGTCCGGATGACATGGTGTCCCAGTTTTCCAAAAAGAACTTCAAATTTTGATTCGTCTGACCATAGAACATTTTTCCACTTTGCCACAGTCCATTTTAAATGAGCCTTGGCCCAGAGAAAATGCCTGCGCTTCTCTGCTTCGTTACAGTTTGCACATATTTGTTTTCTTCGCGAACGTTGATCTGCCTTCAAAACACGCTAAAAGAGTCGCGCGATAACGTGCATCATGACTACGACACGGCATTAGTTCTGGCTTTTACTGCTGATTGGCTACAAGTGTATTTTGGGACTTTGTCAGACACTGCGGTCAAAAGCGTGTTTCAAACATTGCTTAGTACACGTTTAAGGAACGGCAGGCAGGGTCGCCAGACTCGCCACTACTTAGGCTAATGTACATAGCAGAAACCCTGATTAATCCTCTGTTTACCAATAGAGCCTTTCATTGAGACAGTGAGGGGGACGGATCGGGTCACTATGAATCTGGGTGGCGTCATGTCCCCCCGTCCCTAGTGCCATCTGCGCGCCTGTTTCAAAACATAAATAAAAGTGGTTGAGTGCATCCGGGAGGGATGTGTCATTATCACAGGCCTGTGGCGGGGGCTTGTAGTCACTGATGGTCTGAATGGCTTGCCACAGGCTCCCTGTGTCTCTACGGTCTGTGAAGTGAACTACATCTTGCAAGTATGTCCGAATTAAGAGGTTTCACCGGAAAATGTCATCTGAACAAGTAACAAACATATTCGCTGGTTTTGTTTTGACCAAAAAAAGAAAAAAAATAAAGTTTCACAATAAATCACACTACAAATGGTGATTAAATCTAACGATCGCAAAGTAAGATCAGATCACGTCAAATCGTGCAAATTAATATTATTGTTATACTTTGTTCTCAAATTGTTAATGTTAACAACCTCAGTATTGTGTGACTACATGTATTTAGTGTGTATTAGTGTTACCTGTAGAACTCAATTTCTGTAGTCTAATCTCTAAATGTCATACCATTCAAATGTCATCAGAAGAAATTCTTCTTTTAACCTTATTTTAAAAGCAATTTAATGTTCCTTAGAAATCGTTCTCTTTGAAATACAAATCTTTTGTAAGTACAGTGTAATCCCATCTATCTGTAATCAGATCAGTCAGATGCATATTTAAAATTGGAATATAATCTAATTTCAGTCACTTACATGTGTTTCATTACCATCATTTCATCACCATCAATAGTTTAAGACTATTTTCAAAATGACAAGTTTAATTATTCAAGCTGCTTTATGAAGAGGCTACAAATGAACCGCCACCTGCAGCATCCACACACACAAACAAAGCAAAGCAAATGACCCGAACCACTCAAATTCTAAAACATTATTACAAGCTTGTGAATCGTTTTCATGTGGAAATGGAAACATGAACAATGTCAAACACTACAAACAACTACTTTCACATCCATCTTCCATATTCACCAAAGAAAATAAAGTATGTTAACTACAATACTTTTTTTTTTTAAGAAACTTCAGTGGTTTCTTAAAAATTGTTATGGTCTCAACAGTTCAGGTGAACAAACATGATTAGGTAATTTAAGACAAAAGGTGTGACTACTAAATGTTTGCTTTGCTCTTGCATTGTGCCTGCTCCTCAGAAGGACTGAAAATCGTTTCGTCATTTGTTTGGTCTATTGTTTACTGTCTATTGTAGGGTCTATTGTGTTTGTGGCACAGTTGTCTTTAGCTATAAAGCCCAGGAGCAAATTTGGGTTATGATTTTAAGAACGATGCTTGTTTACTACCTTCAGTAAATAATTTTCTCTTCTTTACCAAGAAATTGTAAAAGACTGCAACATGTCCATCCCATATTTCCATCTATGACTTGAGATTTTGACATAAAAAAACACTATAGTAAGAGGGAATTTAGGTGCAATCAGTAGGCCTACACAATACAAGCCCACAGAATTCCACAGAAAGCTCAGCAGATTTCAGAATTTTACCGCCCTTTATTCACGAAGTTGTACCAGTTGCATATATTTAAATCAATTCAGCAGATTTGTTTTCCCACAATCAGCACAAAACAGTGTATAGATTCCATGTGGGCCTATCACTATGTTGTCCTTCATTTCAAATTGATGTTGCAAGATGTTATGAGTATAAAGCAAGATATGCTATTCTAATGATAATTCATGGCTAAATCTGCATTAACATATTTTAATGCATTTTGGGAAGGCAAAGAAAAGATGGATCTTTTCCTGTACATCGTCACATATTAAATAAATAATTTAATGCACACATAGCCATAGATTATCCCTTCTTATATCACGGTCACTTGCCAGCATGGACAAAATAAAGTTGTCCTTGATATTTGCAGTGCAATATTTGACTGGACTGATAAGAATAGTGGTTATATTTGGCTAATTATCTATGGGTCATTAAATCTAGAACACTGAAGTAAAATAATACTTAAATGCAACATTGACAAGCATGTTTATGGGAAATCCAGGCAATTAGAATAGAGTATTCAGAAAAAAAATTCTATCACAGAAGAACTATTGTAAACAGTCAACATGATCGCACCACTGACACCTTCCAATGACACACACAACTGTGAAACAAGCTCTTCTAACAGATCATGAATGCATATCAGGCAAGGAGAGGAAGATCTAAATGCAGCCTTTAACTTCATTAAGCCAAAACAAAGGTAATCCACAGGAGAAGGCTAAACGGGTTTGCAAAACACAGACAAGAATTAAGAAATTGTGGAGCAATGACCAAAGATGTGTATACATGCATTTAATAATAATAATAATAATAATAATAATAATAATAATAATAATAATAATAATAATAATAAAAATAACTGCTGACCGAATACAAGAATACTTTCCATGTGAATGGGCATTCTTCAAGTATTCTTGCATTCGGTCAGCAATTATTATTTTGGGTATTCGCATGGAAAGTATTCTTGCATTCGATAGCAATTATTATTTTATTATTATTATTAAATGCATGTATACACATCTTTGGTCATTGCTCCATTTAATTATATATTTTTAGTTAACAAATTATTATACTCAGGTAGGAAAGATATCTTTGTGTTATAAATAGCATTATAATTACTTGAGTGAATTCACAATTATTTTCCTTAACACCTGATTTAGGCTACTATGTTCATTTATGTTAATTTTGCTGAGATTTAGACTACAATGTTCATCTATGTTAACTTTGCTAAGGATATGTACTATTTTAAATAAAGACGGTCTACTTTATAAAACATATTAAAAATGGCCTAATAATCTCCTGCATCAGGCATGTGACGTCAAAAACAAATGTCTTGGTTTCCAAAACATTTTGCTCATATGAAACAAGAAGCATTCCAAAAGACATACAGTAAATATGAGATATATTATTATGAAAAGATCATCTGGTGGTCCTTCAGAAAAATTACAGCAATTTTGGCATCTGAAACAAATGCATTCTTAAAAAAAATAGCACACAGCCCAATACACACACTGCTGGGCTCTACTTTAATTGATAGTTTTCAGATACATGACTGGTTCGAAGACCTGGTGGGCAAAACATCCATAGAACTGCAGCACAAGACTGTCAATTTTCTATCTGTTCCAATCCAAAAGTATTCAGATCATCTCTCAAAAAAAAAAAAAAAAAAAAAGATATGTGAACAAAATGCAAGTTTTGGCCATTAGCATTCCATATAAAGCACCTGTTGCAATATTTCAATCACTAAAAACATCAGTACATTCTAAAACGTTTAATGTGAAAACACTTAAAGTGCCTTTAAAACAGTGATATTAAAAAGATCAAATTAGTACAAATCTTATTGATGATGCATGCCCAGAATATGAGCACAATAACCTAAATGGTTAACCTAAATGGTTAAGTCTTCTTTATAATGATGTTCTATGGGAAAACATTTAATATTCAACTTAGCTGCACATTGCGTTTATATTCTGGGTTCATCTGCTTGCCTGTACAAAGTATGCATCATCAAGGTGTATACTGAATTTGGCCTTTAAATATCACTGTGTTACTACAATACTACAAATGCAATCCTCCTTAAAATAACTGGACATCAGTTGAGGAAAGCCTTGTTTTGCCCTCCATGTGGAGGTATTCACAGGGAAAGTATTCTTGCATTCGATAGAAAATTATTATCTCCGTTCCTATAAGCGTGTGATGTCAGGTGAAAACTATCAATAAAAGGAGAAGTGACATGATCTGGAAACAATACGTATGAGTCAAGACAGTATTTTACTGCCTGATACAGTAAGGAATGCCCAATAGAAACCAACAGCACAGTGACTCTAAAACCTCCAGGTATTCAATTGTTAAATATGTCCTACTATGCTTTTTGGATCTGGATAAGCTCACAGATACTGTAACTTCGTATATGAGTTTCTGTGAGGATATGTTCATTCCTACCAGGTCAGTCCTATCATTTAATAATGAAAAACCATGGTTCACTGGGAAACTCAAACAGCTTCGTCATGCCAAAGAGGATGCTTACAGAAGTGGGGATAAAATCTTGTACAACCAGGCCAGACACAGACTAACAAAGGAGATCAGTGTGGCTAAAAAAACTACTCCGAAAAGCTGAAAAAAAAAAAAAAAAACCTTTACAGCCAACGAGCCCTCGTCAGTTTGGACTTGTCCGAGGACCATCACGAAGTACAAGACACCTCCCCCACAGTCTATGGAGAAACATCAACTGACCGACGATCTGAATGTGTTTTACTGCCAGTATGAGACTGCATATAATCAACCCTGTCTCACACCACACACCCACGGTGATCTGCACTTCAAACATACACCTACCCCTGCTGCAACCCCCAATTCACCCTGCACTTATGGTATGTGTAGAGGATGTAAATAAATACATGATTAAAAGCATATATGATTTGTCTAAGTTCTTCAAGCGGTCTGTTATTTTCATAAGCATAACATGTTCTTAGCGATTATATGCAGCCTTTTGCATCGCGTATAATACATTTCTGCCTCATACTGATCAGAATTCCCCATGGGGTCGCAATCGTAAGTTAATTCAGACACTTGCTGGTGTCTGAAAGTGAGTTTTGCCATTAAAGGGGTCATATGATGCGATTTCAATTTGTCCTTTCTCTTTGGAGTGTTACAAGCAAATCCACGTTCATTATCAGCGTTTATTTGCGCAGCTTGTCAGTTAACAACGGCTCTGTGTAGTAACAGCTGCTCTATGTGAAATGTGAGATGCGCATTAACAATTGGCTGATCTTGATCGGTGCACCTCTAGTTGTCATCCACACTGAAATGTCTGAAGGCATTATATTTGCCTTACTGTGCATGTATAAACCTCACAGAGATGATACAGGCATAAGTTTCATGCAATTCTTCTGGCAGGATCAATTTATTTATGGAAATATTTCACCATTAACTGGCGCGCTCACTCAGAATTGATCTAAAACGCAACTGCCCTCGTGTTTTCCGCAGGACAGCAATTGTGAGTAAATTTTATGTTGTCTTTTAGGACTGTAATATGAAAAGAGTACAAAGTAAATATCTTTAGAAACAGTGTGAATTTGAATAGCACATAACTGCAAATTAACGTTACTGCTATAAACATGTCTGTTGGTACAATGTTACAAGACTAAACATGCTCCATCGTTTCAAAAGCCTCTGTTTCCACAGTCCATACTACAACGTGAAAACAGCATTCTCAAATTTATCCGCTCTGGAGAGTGTTTAAAAAGGCTGGAAGGCCAAAACGAGAGGAAAAGATGCTTTTCAACAGGAACGTATTAATGTGGACAAGGCTTGAGGAATTGTCAAATCAGGCAACCAATTGCTAAACCGGCAACACAGTAGGCTACCCAGGCATTTTAAACCCTTTTTTAGTGCAGTACAGCCATAATGCATTTCTCAGCTTCACCGAGCCATCCAGTGAGATTATGATCTTTTATATTTCAACAGCAAAATCACAGGAAATGGAACCTTAAATACATTAGTAATACTTCTCCTGCTTTGAAACTTTAGATCAATGTAAATAAATAAAAATAAATAAATAAATAAATAAATAAATGAATTTTTCAGTCATGAAAGTTCAATAATGCATTCAACTCCAGGGCACTGCTAGGCTTTGATAACACTGTTTGGCCTAACCACAATGACAAACTCCAACTGTTATCAGACAGCAGTTTATGTGGCCCTGTGATCTTCACTGCAGGTAGTTTTTCATTTTACCATGGCTCAAGGCTTTGAGGAACTTGAACAACAGAACCTCTTATGAGAATTTCCTTGTCAGCACACCACTGATACACTTTACTGACAAGCTTAAGAACAGAAAATGTTTTATTAACTCTTTGGTCAACCTCATACATTTCATTACATCAAAAATTGCAGGTGTTATAGAGCTGCTTTGTTCTGTATTTTCAATAGCCACATTTTTCTTTAAATACTTGCAATTCCAAAATGACTTTACCATTGCCTAATTACTTTATTTGTGTAGCACTTTTCACAATACACACTGTTTCAGAACAGTTTTATAGGAAAATATTGCTGTCAAACAGAAAATACCAATTAAATATTTAACATGCATTTAACTATGCATGTTGGCATTTGCCCACAAGCACATGCAGTGCTGTTATAAACACTGTTTTGTAGCGATCAGCCATCCCGTTAGACTTGACATGTGACAGATCACACTACAAAAAGGCTGACAATGCAGAAAATGTTTTGTCATAACATAAAATCACTGGCCCTGATGTATAATCCTTAAATATAGGTGGTGGTGAGACTTTTCAGTTGTGATAGGCCTACTTAGAAAATAAGACATGACATATATATTTTTTTTTTACACTAGTGGTTTCATTTTAATGATTTGTCCACAGTAAAAACTGTGAAAAACAAAAGCCTGAATTTTTGGGGATTACCAATGTGCTGAAGAGCAAAGCCTGTCGAAGATGGTCTAGAGCAGTGGTCTCCAACCCTGCTCCTGGACAGCTACCATCCTACAGATTTCAGCTCCAACCCCAATCAAGCACACCTGAACCAGCTAATCAAGGTGTTCAGGGATACTTGATAATTACAGACAGGTGTGTTGGAGCAGGGTTGGAACTGAAGTCTGCAGGACGGTAGCTCTCCAGGAGCAGGGCTGGAGATCCCTGGAATAGAGCATATTAGACTTTCGCTATACTGCTTTGTTTAAAAGCAAAATTGGCACTTGCTGATGCAGATAGTCCCTTGTTGTATTAGCACAAGTGTGCTTTAGCCTGATCAGCTTACTAAAAGGGAATAGACTCAAAGTTATTATATTTAATGATTTTTTTTTAAATCAGAGTTAAACTTCAGCAACATAAAATAATTAAGCGGAGTTAAATTGTATTTTAGGAAATATTATTTAACTCATAAATGTTGATTTCTAAACTTATAGTAAATGAATTTAGGCAATCAGTTTCCACAAAGGAAATGAGTTATCCTATAACATGTTGGTGATCTATTACATTTTTAAAACTCTTTTGTATTCTTGTTTTTGTGAATGAAAAAAAAAACATACACAGAAATTCAACTTCAAAACAACCTAAAAAAAAAAAACATTCTTCCTTCAATAACATCTAACAACAATAATTTGTTTGTTTATGGATTTACTGCTATCTCTTCACCATATCTTTAGGAAGCTGGGTTAACAGTTTGATAGCAATTTGTTGTTTGAAAGTCACATTCCTATTATTTATTTAAAAAAAAAAAAATCCATATCAGAAATATTAAGTTATAGCATAAGTTGACAATGTCAAATTGAAAAAAAAACAAAAATGCATTTATGACCTCGATTACTGAAATGCACTTTTGAGTGGATGTACATGATTTTTAAATAAATTAAACTGGTCCAAAATGCAGCAGCTACAGTAAGCCACATACTCAAATATGATCATATTATCCCAGTTCTATCAACACACTTACTGGCTGCAGTTCTACATATTACTTATAAAGCTTTGAATGGTCTGCTTCAGTGAGCTCCCTTAACATTACAGTATAATCCAACAGGTTCACTGGGGTGAAAACATTCTGGTCTGTTAACAAATTATCAAAACTGTCTGTGGGTTGTAGAATGGTTCCTTCCTATTTAGTAACTTAAAATTCTGGAAAAGTCTTCCTAACACTGTTTGAGAAGCAGTCACTTTCTGTCACTTTATTAGATTCATTTATTTAAATTGTATTTTCCTGTTTAACACTGTAAAGCTGCTTTGACAAACAGTATTGTATAAAGAGCTATACAAATAAAGTTGACTAAAGGCAACTCTGTTTAACTTTATTTGACATAGTATTCAGCCTGATTTAACTGTTTCTATGTAGGTATTCATACGTAACAATTTACAGGTACAAAAACATGTTTTTTACATTTGTGGAGATGCTGAAATATAAAATCTAGACATACAGAAGCATCTAAAACATAAGCAGTTAACATTTTTACAGCTGTAAAACATTTACAAATCCTTCATATCAGTGATTGCCGATCATATTTTAATGGCGCAAAAGATACGGGCATGCTCACACCTTTAGAGGTATGGAAAATATTAAAATCTTGGTGAAGTCAGTCATCTCGGTCTTCACTGGCTAGAATAAAATAAAGTAATGTAATTCAAGCTACTATATCAAATTTCCGACCAATCGGCATTAACGGTACCTGCTGTTGATTTGGCAAACATGCCCTACTCTATTTCCATTATCTTCTGAACTCTTTCTTCACAGGAAAGCGTCTTCTCATAAAGCTCTTTCTTTAATTTTAAAGTTTATTGTTTAAATTGAATTACACCTATGGGTTGTTTTAACATAAATTTGACACATAGAGATGATTCCTCAGGTGTTCCTCCTTACATATAAAAAAACCTCTCTGTTTCTCAGGTTTTGTTAAATGAAAGGAGGGTGGGCGACAAGGACAAAACCAATGCTTTATGTCACAAATATATTTCAGTTTTTACTATTTTATAGATATAATAGATCCTGGAGAATAAAGTCTTTCAATAAAGACTTGAATCTGTTTCTTAATCATATAGATTATGAAGATTATGAAGATCAGTTACAGAAATTGCATTCATTTTAGGATTTTAAAGTCTGGTCTTGTTTAAAATTACGTAATCTTTTAAAGTTCTGACACTAGAAGTCACCCAGAGTGGAATGACATGTTACAATTTTCAATAAAATAAATGCCAACAAAAGTCAACAGCGTTAAATAAATGCCACTGAAAATAATCTCAGTGATCTAAATATGATAGAATCAACTGATTAATTCCATGTCAGTTTTGTTCATTTTACCGCCTATGCAAATTTAAGTAAATCTATATGAGGTAAAACTACATTTGACGTAAAATAAGCAAATAAGGAAAAGCAGCACAGTTATGTTGCTCTAAATATCTTTCAACGGGTTATCAAGCCCAATTTCTTTCTTTTCTTTCACTGAAATACTGTAGGAAAGAAAGAAAGAAAGAAAGAAAGAAAGGAAAAAAAGATAACAGGCTGACCCTAAACTGCACAGCAATATGAATTACATCTATAAAATGAATGTAAATGCATTCACCATGCCACACCTTTATCAATCTGAATGTCTTGTAATGCTCGAGGAGGGAATGAACACAGTTTCAAATGGATCTTTCCCCATTTATGACAAACTTTTCCAGAGGTGACCTTATCATGTATAACATTTCTCATTTCTTTAGTGCTGTCTTTTCATTGCATACTTGTCAGTTATTGCTTTAAATTCATTCAAGTTCATTGCCTTACACAAGCATGACAGTCCAGACAAGAATGCTGTTAACCCTAAGGGCAGAGGAAAGTTAATTATTTAGCAAACAGGTATTTTGCAGATGAACAATTTTAGTGTCATAAAGTATACAGTTCTATCATTATGGATAAGACAACACACTTTATAGAAACTGTGAATTTAAAAGTCCAACTCAGTAACAATGAAACCTATAAACAACAAAAGCACAATCTTACAAAAAAAACTTAGCTTTTTTTTACAGTAAGGCTGACATTTGTATGAAACTGCACAAATTTCATATTAGTACCCATTATAATTCCCCCTTGCTTGCCTTTGATCTTAATTTGACCACAGAATGTTTCCATAATGGTTCTCTGTTGTTAATGGAAATGTCAAATGCTTTAAAACAGTTTTTTTTTTTTTTTTTTTTTAAGAGATGAGTCTACTTCTTTATAAAAAAAAAAAAAAAAAAAAAAAAAAAAAAAAGGTTCAAACATGAGGCTTGTTGCTTCATAAATCATAAAACCACAATCGTGAAAAACACTGGAATACAAAATTACAGAAATGTGAAAAGTTAGAACTGTGCTGATGTAAAAAAATCAGTAAGCCATTGCCCAACCATATAATCATTTTTGGTACTGCGTAATTATTATGTGGCTTATTTAATATTCATTGTTGTGAGTTATGCATTCAGAAGGTGCTGCTGCTGTAACAATCTTGTCCTGGGGTTGCACTGGTCTTGTTTTAGAGTCATTTGTCAGACAGTTTCCTCAGCTGACAGCCCAGACACAGTGAAAGCCCCTCACACCACAAAGTTGTCTTTCACCCCACTCTGACCCTCATGCTTCATAACAAAAGAGAACAAAAGAAGTGAAAGTGAATGCGACCACAGTTTGAAAAGGGTCATTTCACTGGGGGGCAACATTTACCCAATCCACTCAAATGTCAGATATATTAGGGGGATGGGACAGGAGAACATACTTGTTTCTACATGCCTTTTTTCTGGTTTCAAGCAATTAAATGACCCTAAGAGACACATGTGCCATCTCCTTACATTCCTGCACATTTTGTCCAGTTCTAAAATACTAATATTCAAGTTGACACATTTAATATTACATTCACATAAGTAACTACCATAATCATCAAACATTAACAGGGTTCTGTTTCCTAAACAGTGCTGCCTCAAAGACTTTAAAAAGGGTTAGGGTTATTAAATCCAAAAACACTCCATTCAATGTTTGGTGTAAGTGAATGAAATATTTGTAGGAGATATCTTGAATAGTATGCCTACAAATTAAAATATTAAATCAATCTAATTGGTTAAAAGAGCAGGTGCAATAAACAAGAGAGCAAAAACCTAACTCTACCACCCAATGCAAGTAGTATATGTGCACACTTCATAAATTTCCTCCCTATACCTACAATTACTATACCTCAACTTATGCAATGCACAGGTTTCTCACAGAGGGCTACAACTTAAATTTATTAAAACACAGGAATGCATTTAGCTTTCTGTTTACACTCCAACATGAAGACGAGTTGCAACAAGTCATTTTGCACATTTGTTAGAACTGACGTCACTCAAACAGTGTTAATCCTACCTTTAGAATGCGGTCCAGGTCAGCCTTTGTAAGACATGGGAATTGTTTCAATATTTTCTCCTTTTCTGCTTTATAATTCTTTACTGCGATCTCCCAGTTCGGTTCCTCGATGACTTGGAATATTGCTGCCCCAATGGACAGGTAAAAAATGATAGCCGAAGTCAGAAGGGGACCCTTGTCCACCATAATGAGCTCAAATAACGTGGAGTGATTCTTAAAAAAAAAACAACGCTGACAGCTCCCACATTCTAACTATTAATCAATTTAGCGCGAGCTCAATTTTACAGCGTCATACAGCACAGTTTCTTTTTCGGAATAAACACAAGACTAACGAAACATAATTTTAAACTGTGTGAAACTGTATATCCAGCAAATCAAATGTCTTTTAGCAATTATTATTTTTTTAAAAGTCGCCGGGACAGTTTGCAAGTCCACGTGCGCCACTCGCATTGCTAGTGTAGTGTTCTGAAGAAACTCCTTACTCGTCTGGTAGTTCAACACACCGTGAGAGGAGGAAGTTGGCCAAGATCCACCCACTATAGTCCCCTCTACCAGTCTCTTTCATAACAACATTATACTTAGTTTCAATTCCACATTTTCTTCCACATTTTTCAACGACCTAAACTAACTACCTAAATGAGACTAATGTATAATTATTAAAAACACAAACATATATGCATGTCCTCTATTAGTTTTTACATCCATCACATTCTCTAAAATAAGATAAAATAAAATAAAGGATAAGATAAAAATGCATTTTTTTAGGAATGTTTGTCATGAAGTACAATTTTTATATGAAAAGGAATGTTAGTTTTCTGTGGATATTTCTTTTCCACCCATTTCTCTCCATCAAATATCAAAAACTAAGTTCTCTTACTTGGCTCAGCCCTAATGTTCTCCTTATTTTGTGAAATCTGAGAGTAAAAAAACAGATCACTCATGTTTAACTTAAGATACAGATAACATATCTTTCATGTGGGATTAATATCTCAACCATTTTAGTTTCAAATTGAAGTAGTTTCAATTTAACAGCTTCTCATCTGCCTTTATGAACAGACTAATGGCAGTTTATGGCTTTAGCATATTAACTTGAATATTTTCTATAGCAATAATAAAGCTCACTCAGATAATGACCAAAGATGTGACCCGAGAAGAAAAAATTAAATCTGTTGTTGTGACATACATTTTTAATAAATAACTGTGCTGTAGGATTTATGAAGTGCCCCTATCATGTCTCTCTTCTCTTCAGGATATAAATTCCCCCAGGTTCCCTGACTCACTATTAGCTTTTATCAGATGACCACCATGGTTAACTTTTGAAGAACACAAAAGACTGTTTTTCAGTCTACCAGAACTCATAAACAACCTCCACAAGTTTAGCCCGGGCAGTTATTCAAGATGGGAAGATTCTATCAGAATTTGTACATTAAGACTTATTCTATACATGCATGGCATTAATGCACTCTTTTTATTGTTTTTTATCTTTTTTATTTCTTAATTTAAAAATGCTTGACATGTGACATGTTTAATTGGCATGTTTTGAGTATTTGGCCTGGTCATTACTTATGCTTATCCATGAAATTCTCAAAACTATTTTTGTGTAGGCCTATATTAGAATTTTTGGAGAAAAAAACAAACGAGCAAACAAGCAAAACAAGGTTCTGTGAGCACTAAAATGTTTGGATCTTGGGAGATTTATGGTTTATATATACTATGAATACATACTTCTTTAAAACAACACGTCACACATTTGTATGTTTTATGCACCTACTGGTATATATACAGTAGCTGGTCTCTTGTAGTTAGGCTTATGCATGCACATGCAAGTTATGTTGTTTCATTCTTCAAAAACAAAACCTGTTTTAGATTGTTTACAAAAGGTGTGTGGATGAGTCACCATTCTTCAAAAATTCTTGTACTTGCATGGAGTCAGAAAGACTTCTCAGAAACAGCTGACTAGGTCTTCATTTCTTTTTCAGGTCTTAAAACACGTAGAAACCGTAGTTGTAAGAATTATTGAGACTGTAGTAATTTCACATTTCAGAGTTACTTCCATAATATTGTAGGGACAATTTTATAGAAATGTCATTTCACATACAGTTACTGAATATAAGTTACTCAATATAAGTAATAAGTAAGTCAGTATAACCAACATGACAGTACTTTTAACATTTCATTAGGCTACTTACCAAATATATGTTGGACATGAAACATTTATTTGAGTTTTTGTAATTTTATGTGAAAAGAAAGAACATGAAGTTATACTCTAGACACAAACGAATGAAAGAAATTGGTACTTGGCACAACAATCAATTACAGAATTTAGCTGTCATTACACACACACACACACACACACACACACACACACACACACACACACACACACACACACAATATGATGTTTTATTAGCAAGGTTGGGAGGAGCGCGTCAGATACTTAGCCTAACTAACACAGGTGGAGCCAAGTCAACACTATGGTATAAATACAGTTGACTTACCTCTGTTCATTGATGGTTTGTCAGCATCCCTCTTCCACCCCATCAACTTACTTTGAGTTCATATTACACTTATACGGGGGTACTCTAGGTTTGGGCCATTCCCGAGCTTGGAGCCCTTCCCTGGACAGCACACCAAATATGCATTACCATACTTCAGCTAATTATATGTAAGCATGAACTTGTGAAACATTTTACAAATTCACTGCAGAATGCTGGGTTTGACCAATCTGTGAAAAATTTCAGACGAAAGGCCTGAATCTACAGTAAGTGCTCCATTCCAAGGCCAAACCCAAAGTCTCCATACCTCCAGCTGAGGATGCCAGACCATTCATTGAGCCTGAGAGAGCAGGTCCTTCCCGATCAGAACTTCCCATGGCTGTTTCTCCAGAAGTGACACGAGATCTTAGAAACCAGCTTGAAACAACCAAAACGGAGCCATCCAGCAGAAGGCACACTCTGTCCTTATGAACTCTCAATATAATTTAAGGAAACAGGCAAATTGGCAGAAAAGGCACAGTCATTATGGCTCTGGGCCTGTCTTGTGCCAAAGCATCTAAGACCCAGAGTAGGATTAGAGTTGACAAAACCAAATGAGTAACCTGGTTTAGATGTAGTTTCAAGAGTTTATGATGAACTCTGTAGCACATGCACTTGAAAGTGTGACATCTGCAGCAAAATGCCAATGATATAAAACATGAAGTGCCTCAGGTTCATTGACTTCCTGCAAGAGAGTCGGAACAATTCACTTCTGTAATGAAGATTAAAAGATAGTTATAAAATATATCATGAATTTAAATGCATTTACAAGGCAGGAAGAAACACTGCCAGAAAAATCTGAGAAGGCAACTAAAACAATATATCTGACATTATCAATGCAAGTGAAGTAACTGAATTTATTTTGTCAAAAAGTTATCTGTTCAACACAGAGCTTAAAAGATTTAGTCACAACCGATTGGTCCAGCTTTGTCTCTTACAAAGAATAAAACCTGTTCCAGAGCAGGTTAGCCATGTAGCATAAGTTACCATGGCGATGAACACTGCTAAAAAATATTTCTAGTTACAGACCAATTGCCTTGACTTCACGTTTATACAAAATCATGGAACAAATGATCACAGATAAAATACTTCCTGGAAAGTAAAGCTTTTTTGTTGTCTATATCAGAGTGGGTTTTGTAGGGGTCAGAATGGAATGGACTCTGTATTGTGCCTAGAGTCAGACATCAGGTAAGCACAGACCAACAAAGTAGTTATGTTTATATTAGTTAAGAGAAGCTGTTGGGTTTCTTGGGGTTTGGTTTGATGAAAAGTTACTTGGAAAGTTCATCTGAATAAAATTAGGGACAGATGTAAAAAGGTCATCAGCATACTTCGTTGTTTATTAAGACAGGAATAGGCAGAAGGTAGAGCAGAGATGCCCAGCCAGGAAAAAAAAAAAAAAAAAAAAAAACACTGACTTTTGCTAAACTTACTTGAGATTCAAGATTCAAAATTTTTATTTGTCACATACATGGTTATATGGAGAGCATATGACCAGCAATGAAATGTAAGTCAGGTCCACTCCATGGACAGTGCAATTATAAAAAAAAAACAAACACAAGAAAATTATATATAAATATGGTATGGAAAAAGTAAGATAAAAAAATAAGAATAAAATAAAATGCTTATAAAATAAAATGCACAGGACAGTATACTGTAGACTTAATAAATGTTAAGATGAGCAGGAATGTACAAGAGAAGAATGTGCAAACAGGTTGTACAGAGTATTTACATAGCAGCAATAGAGGTAAAAAAGTAAATAAATACAAATAAAAATTACAGAAATTGCTGTGTGCAAGTGACAATGTCAGTATATTAAGTATCTTACTGATAATTAAGTGAAGTCATGTAGAAGTTAAGAGACTTAAGCGTTTGAGTTTAGGAGCCTGATGGCCTGGGGGAAGAAGCTCCTCCTAAAAGCTGATTTATACTTCTGTGTTGGGCCTTCGCATAGACGCCGTAATCGACGGGCACCTCTCCAAAAATCTAACAGCGCATCAATTCTACCCGGACCGTGAATGCTGTGATTGGACTGCTAGAACCCCTTCCTCCTTATGTACTTGAGTTTGGTGTGTGTTTATAATATGCAATTTAATATATTTTAATGTTACACCTTCTTATATAAAATAAAACAAAGCAAAGACCAAGTGTCTTATCATTTATTATATTACATAGCATTATACATCACTAGTTGTCCTTGACCAACAATGTTGATCTGCCATGGTACAAGTCCTGATGCAGAAGTATAAATGAAAACTGACGCATAGCCTACGGCGACCAAACAACCTACAAGTGTGGAGAAAACAAAACAAATCAGGCTTAAGTCTCTCAGTTTTTGCCATCAGGCTACGGAAGCGCTTACCAGATGGCAGCAAAATGAAAAGAAAGTTAACAGGGTGGTTAGAGTCTAAATGATTTTAACAGCTCTGCTTTTGCAGCATTTGAGGTAGATGTCCTGCAGAGAGGGGAGAGCAGACCATGAGATGCGCACAGCTGAGCGCACAACTCTCTGCAGGACTTTGCAGTCTTGACTGGAGCTGAACACTGTGAATCCAAACTGCTAAAACATGGGCAAATAAAGTGTCTTCCTGAAGAAAAGAAATCTGAGATCTGATGGGGCAGGCTTATGAGGCTGCAGTGATGGAATGCCTCAGAGGCTGCTGACAGAAGCCAATCAATTGTGTCCCTATGAATGAGAACCCATTTTTAAGATCTGAAAAACTTTTGTAAAACTTAGATAGTCTTATGATCACAAAATTAAATTTCTGATCTATTAGACTGGAAATATCTTCCTCCTCCTGATTTGTCTACCTATCTTTACTCTGTCTTCATAGTAGCCTAATTTATTAATAATTCATGCAGTAGTTCCTCAGTTAGCCTTAATCCTTTCACACTGACTGCTTACAACATAAGACTCTCTGTTATTCAGAGATACCTAAGATCTTTTTGAGGCTGAGACAGGCTCAGTCTTTGTCCCTGTGAGGTGTACCATTGCTGGATGAGGTTACATAAAGGCTTTCCCATGGAAATCTATACTCACAAATGTTCACACAATAGAGAAGAGATCTGAGCCTAAAATCACAGAAATCACAACCTTAATCTCTGGATCCTTTGAAGGGGAAAAGAAAAGAACAGAAGTGATGGAAATCTAGAGGATAAGTGCCTATAACTAAAGGACCCAATCATATTACAGAATTCTCAGTACCTTTCCACTTACAGGGCCTCAATTTAGTACTGAACCTTAACCCTGCATCTTGTATAATTCCACAGATATACTGGCTTCAATGAGTTTAATGTCCTAATAAAGAGCCTCCACAATCCACATGGCATAGCATTTCTTTATTTATGATTCTCATGAATAGTCATTGCAGTGCATCATATTTTTACTGAAACATTAAGATTAAGACAAACAGGACAGACTATTGTTTGTACCCCTGGTCACGTATGGTCCTGCTTTGTCTTTGATTTTAGTTGAGTTAAAACACTGTAAGAAAGAAGGTGAACATTGGACATATTTGTGCTTCTGCTTTGGGGTGGTGAATTGCACTGGCTGTGCCATCTGAAAGTTGTGTCTGTCAGTGCTTAAGACTGGAATATACTAAATGACTTGCCAATATTTTTTACCAACTCTCTTTTAAGCACTTTGTCGAACCTATATACATTATTATTTAAATCAGTTGATTCACTTGCATTGATATAGTCAGATATTTTCTTTCAGTTGCTGTTTCAAACTTTTATGGCATCACCTGTGTTTCTTTCTGTTTTGTAAATGCATTTAAATTCACAATGTCTTTTATAACGATCCCTTAATCTTCAGCAGAGAACTGAATTATGCTGACTCTCTTGCAATAAGCAAATTAAACTGACACTCTCCAAGTTTCATGTGCTTGGCTGTTCACTGCATATGTCACACTTTCAAGTTAACAGTACTTTTATAACAAGCACTGTGAGCCTACTTTGTTAGGTTTTGTCAACTCTCAACCTACTCTGTTTTTTTTTTTCTTCAATTAACTTCATGCAACAGACAACAAGTTTATGTTTTGTTTTGTGACCATTTATTTTTGACCTTTATTTAACTGTCAAATGTTCAAAGAAAAAATCTCCAATGTTTTCACTGACCAACTTAATTGTATTTTTAATTTTATAAATATAAACAAATTTAGATTTTGATGGCTGCCACGCACTCCAAAAAAGTTGGGACAGAGGCATATGGACAACTGTTACATCACCTTTCTTTTACACTTTTTAACCTTTTCTGAACTAAGGAAACTAATTGCTGCAGTTTTGCAAGTGGAATTTTTGCTCGATACAATACTTCAACTGCACAACAGTCTGAGGTCAACGTTGTCATATTTTCCTCTTCATGACGAGCCATACATTTTAAATATTAGATCTAGATTGTAGGCAAGCCAGTCAAGCACATCCACTCTGTGTTTATGAAACCACACTGTTGTTGCACGTGCAGAGGCCTGGCATTGTCTCACACTAATAACAGAGACTTCCTGGGAAAAAGACATAATATCGCATGTCTTTGTACAATTCCAATATATGCCCCAGCCTCAATGGTACATTTACACATATGCAAGTCATCCATCCCATGGGCACTGATGTACCCTCATATGATGACAGAAGTTGGCTTTTGCACCTGTTGCGGATAAAAGTCTGAATTGGTTCAGAGAACGTGATGTCTATTTTTTTCCCCAAAAAACAAGCTGAAATGTGGACTCATCTGACCACAGCACACATTCGTAACAACCCTCACAGTCCATTACTGGTATTCTCTAGCCATTGAGTGTATCTGTTGTACACTAGTTATTGTGGTACATTATTAAAAAAATTTAATGAGTGCACTCAATTACATTAACTATGGTTTCAAACACCACTAAATATGACTGTCCTCTCAAATAGTGTGCTATACGGGCACCAATTTGGACACAGCAACAGTAACTCATTACTTAAAAGCAACAGTAACTTATTATGCCCTTGTTGATCTCCTAGGTTACTGATTATTTACACCTGTGTCTCATTTGTGTCTTATTTAGTTTTCCTTGTTTGCCCCATAAATTTTTATGGTGTTTCTCAATATCCCTCCTCGTTTCCTTGTTCCTCCGTCCTCCATCCCATGACCCGGAAACCAATCAAGCTCAACCGTCTTGAAGGACATCTAAATTCTATAATTGCACCGCAAGGAGGCGAGGATGGAGGAGTGAGGAGGCTTCCAGGAGAGCTATGAGCGAGGATACACTGGTGTATCCTTTGCGGAAGTGTTTTTCATCAAAAACCTGACGCACGTATAAATTCTCCTCCCCCTTCACATATTTTGTAAAAATGTTAATTTATATTTTACGTTTGTAGTTTATATAAATCGTACGTGTCATATATTTCAAACAGGGCATCTTGCTAAAAAATTAATATTTATTATGAATGTCTCAAATAACAAACTTTAACAACATAAGGGCAGATCGCTTTAGCACAGCTGATGATGCTTTGAAGTGACGCTAAAGGGAGCGAGGATATATAATTTCACTTGATTCAATTCCACCATCCTTGCATCTTTTCCTTGGATCCTTCACTCGCATCCCGAAGGGTTGGAGCCAAGACGCGAGGAAAGGAAGTGAGGAACACCGCTACACACAATTCAACCCCCCAAAATTTTTTTGCCATAACTAATCTCAAACTTACTGTCAGGGACCAGTCAAGCCCGGTCCCATCCACTTCACAATGATCACTCTCCCCAGAGTACTAATCACCCGCACCTGCTCACCATTAGCAACCTCATCACAACACACCATAAAACACTCACCACAGCCTCAGTTCAAGGTCAAACCTCCAACAGGAACAGACCATATGCTGTTGTCTCCTGACCTGCTGATACACCACGGATTTAAGGACGTAACGTATACTCACTTTTGAAACACTAAACTCTGTGTCATTGTCCTTCTGCTTCCAGGACTCCTGCTTAATCCCCTGTTACCTGTGATCCGATGCTCATCTGAACTCCCAGTGTTTTCCTCCGAGCTTGCTTGGTTGCGTCCGCATCTGAAAGAAAGAGAGACAAGTACTAACCAACTGTGATGGCTTGGCATTGACATATTTAGAGTAGACGTGCTCACCTGCATTCAGCCCCGCACTGAGGAAGTCACACAGAACCCGCACCAGAAGTCACTGAAAACTCACCTTGCACTTGTGATTCTTAAATAAAACACTGTGTTTGGATTCATTTAACTCTGCCTCTCATCTATATCCTTACAGAAGGTTTGACCAACACCACTATGAATCCAACGCAGCCCGAAGACAGTGCTTCCGCAAACACCGCTCCCACGCTGGTGTACATTGCCAACACAGTCTCTCGACCAGCGCCCTTCTCAGGACGGGCGGAAGATCGCAACGAGTTCCTACCACAATGCTCACTCGCACTTGGGCAACAAGCCCACCAATATCCCACGGAAAGATCCAAGATCTCATTTATCATCCTGCAGTTATCCGGGGCAGCGTTAAGATGGGCTGAAACACTGTGGTTTCAAGAGACTGCGATCACCTCTTCATTACAAAGATTCATCAGCCATTTCAAAGAAGTGTTTGGGCTTCCAGTAGGCAATTTATCTGTCTGTGATCAATTATTACAGTTACATCAAGGCAAAAGATCCGAGTGAAGCCCAGGGAGGGCTCCCGATCCCCCGTCGAGCCCAGGGAGGGCCCCTGAACCCCAGCTCGCTCCAGTGCCGGCTCCTAGAAGGTGTCCTACTGTGGCCGCTCCTCCAAAATGCCCTCCCTCCCACCCACTCCTGCCTCCTCCACCGCTGTCATCTGGCAGCCTTTCTGCTCGCCCTCAGCCCACTGTCATTGTGGTGCAAGCTCCACGGGACTGCCATCCTCCAGTGTCAACTTGGCCGGAGTCTCCCTCACCTTCACCGTCAGCCTCCGAGGCCTGGACTCCGCTTCGGCCCGTTGACCCGTCGGCTCTACCATGGCTCCTAGCTCCCTCTCCGCCATGGCCCAGCAGTCCACAAGCTCCGCCTGGCTCCCTCGTCCCTCCGGCTCCACCTTGGTCTGGCGTCGTCCATCCTATGCCTCAGGACTCCACTCCTCTGGCTTTGCCTCGTCCCTCTGGCTCCGTCAGGCTCCTTCATCCCCTTGGCTCCACCTCAGTCCTCTGTCGCTCTGGCTCCACCTTCCGGATCCACATCTCCATGTCGGTCACCAGAGCCATCTGTTCCGCCTAGGACCTCCAGATCCTCCCCGTCACCCTGGCTCTTCGGCTCTCCGTCTCCGCCTCGGGCTCCTCCTCCACCTGCTCCGCCGCCATTGGTCGGCTCCCTGGAGTCGGCAGCCAGTCCTCCATGGCTCCTCCCACTGTCAGCTCCACCTTCGGCCATTAAGGCTGTGGCCTGGGTCCAGCTGGACCCTACAACGTCGGGGTCCAAGGTCCGCTGGTGTGGAATCTGGAGGGGGTGGGTAATGTCAGGGACCAGTCAAGCCAGGTCCCATCCACTTCACAACGATCACTCTCCCCAGAGTACTAATCACCCGCACCTGCTCACCATTAGCAACCTCATCACAGTACACCATAAAACACTCACCACAGCCTCAGTTCAGGATCAAACCTCCAACAGGAACAGACCATATGCTGTTGTCTCCTGACCTGCTGATGCACCATGGATTTAAGGACGTAACGTATACTCACCTTTGAAACACTAACCTCTGTGTCATTGTCCTCCTGCTTCCATCTGAACTCCCAGTGTTTTCCTCCGAGCTTGCTTGGTTGCGTCCGCATCTGAAAGAAAGAGACAAGTACTAACCAACTGTGACGGCTTGGCATTGACATATCTAGAGTAGACGTGCTCATCTGCATTCAGCCCCGCACTGAGTAATCTGCACCGAGCCTGCACCAGAAGTCACTGAAAACTCACCTTGGACTTGTGATTCTTAAATAAAACACTGTTTGGATTCACTTACCTCTGCCTCTTGTCTATATCCTGACACTTACTTAGGTAGCAACTGAAACCAGCTTCATGCAACAGGCCTCTGATCTTCAGGTTTTTTTTTATGAGCTCTCTAAAAAAAATCAGACACTTGTAAAACTTCCACTATAATATAATGAAATATTAGTAATTTAAATGGTTGCAAAAAAGTAAATTAGAAAATAAACTGAAATTGTTTCAGACATATTTTCAAATAAACAAATGGCCACGGGTGTATTTACATGTGTATATTTAGAATATATTTTCATTTAGAAAATGGAGTTACAAATGAGTTTATAATTTAAGAGCCAATGACACTGAAGCTCCGCAAATGGAAATATTCTAGCTGGATGGTTAGGCACTTTCATTCTGACAGAGTCATAGCATTCACCAAATTTCAGAACAAACAAAATCAGGCTCATTCATTGCAGCAGTGGTGTAGTAGTCTGTACACTCAGGTTGTTGTTTTGAAAACCATTATTGACACTTCTATTAACCAACCAACTGCTAGCTTTGGTGCTGGATCCATAAATTAATTAAAAGATAATGTACTCAAGCAAGAAAGTTTTTTTCCCCCAGTGTCTTTCTTTCACCCAGGGTCTTCATTTACACAAATAAAATATATTTCTTTATATATTAACAATCAATATATTAAATTATTTAATAAATACTGAAAATATAAAGAATAATATTGTTTTAATATATTACAATATATGAAATATGTAAGAAATTGCAGCTTTTCATATATTGAAAAATTTAATATATTGAAAAATATATTTAGTTATATACTATAATCTATGCATTTTTATATCATAATATATAGATGTACATTTAATAAAATATGATACTGTGTGTAGGATCCAATTGACCCAAAGATGGAATCCAATGGTATGGGCAAAGGTAAACTGTACAAAAATGTTCCCATATATTTTTGTTTTATAAGGGATGCATTGCTGGTAAAAATGAAGTAGGCAAGGTTGCAACAGGAATCTTTGGTGAAAAGCTGTGACAGCATGACCTTCTACAGAAATTGGTCCCTCCTTTAAGAAGACTATGTCCTCTTGCCACATCATCCATGTAAATAAAGATCTTGTTAAGTGGCTTGAGTGGTTAAAGTTTAAAAATAATTTAAACGCATCCCTGATTTTACTACAAAATATTCAACATTTCCTCATAACATATGTCAAAAACAGTATGTGTCTGTAATTTCTTACCCTCTTTTTTGTGCCTGCCAACAAACCAAGTCAAGTAAAATTTTATGATATCCCTTACCAAAAAGAATTATATCTCCCTTACCAAAAAGTAGTATACTTCAAGTTTATTTTATTAAGTATACATAAGTAAAGTTCAAGTATATTTTTAAGTATACTTTATGTAGCAAGTAGGGGGGCAGCTGTGGCTTAATGGTTAGAGATTTGGACTTGTAACCCGAGGGTCGCAGGTGTGAGTCTCGCTACTGGCAGGAGTTGTAGGTGGGAGGGAGTGAATGAACAGCGCTGAACCCCCAGTTGCTCCCCGGGCACTGGATATATAGCGGCCCACTGCTCCGGATGTGTGTTCACGGTGTGTTCACTTCTCACTGCTGTGTGTGTGCAATTGGATGGGTTAAATGCAGAGCACCAATTCCTAGTATGGGTTACCATACTTGGCAAATGTCACGATTTTCACTTCACTTTCTTTACAAATATCAGTGTTCTAGTAGTATACTTGTAAGTGTACTGTTTCAATACTCCTTGGGACTAAACTGTCCCACATTCTAGTATATAAAAGTATACTTTTAAGTATACTTTAAGTATAACAGTAGCAAACTTTGAGTACACAACTTGTTTACCTCTATGTTTGTAGTTTGTACTGCAATTATACTAAAGGTGAACATAGGTATACTGATTTTGAGTTTACTGAGTTTACTAATTAAATACTTTGCACACTTTGAAGTATAGTCTCAGTAAACTACTAGTTTAGTAGTTTTATACTGCAAGTATACTCATAAGTTTTCTTTAAGTGAACTTTACATCATAGTTTAAGTATAATACTATGTCCCTATTTAGGTTTTAATTTGTATATATTTTGTTATAGGAATATCTGAATATACAAAACATCAAAAAGAAAAGAACAGAGTATCTGCTTGTAAACAAAAACATTTTATTCTAGCTTCATGCATTCTTTTTTTTTAAACACTTTAATGTGGGTAAGTTTCATAAAAAATAAAGAAATAAAATTTTGAACAAAAAGCTGAAAAAAGACTATGAATTGGATTCACAATGATAATCAAAACTTAGATGAAGTCGATCAACACCCTAAAGCTTGACTGTAATTTTAACCTCTTCATCGGTCAAAATTTTATTCTGTTAACGTTACAGTTTTGATGCTGTTTCATGTCAGATGATCGTGTTAGATTACATGTTAATATCTGTTGTTTCTTTTTCTTCACTTGTGTTTTTTTTTTTTTTTTTTGGAAATTCTGTACAGAAGATGTGTACTAGCACTCTTTACCGTATAACAATGAAAACACGGATTCTAGGAGCACAAGTATAGCTCAAATATACTGTATTTAGACTTTTAAGTTTTTAAGTATGTCAAGTATTCTTAAATGTCATTTTAAGTATATTTCTGAGGAGTACATAAAGCCCATTTCTGAGAAGTACATAAAAAGTAAACTAAAAACATATTTCCTATTTTTAGTTTAAAAGAAGTATACTAATAGCACACTTGAATAAACTTATTTTTTATAAGGGATGGCAGACAATAACATCAAGAAGTGAGTGTAGTCAGTGATCCATGGTAACCCCATTGGTTGGGTCACTGACACATAGTTCAGGCCCTCCAATTGATAGTTTTCACATGACATCACACCCTTACAGGTATGCTCACATGGAGGGCAAAAAAAAAGCTTTCCTCCACAGACCCGCCAGTGATTTTTTACGAAGGGTGCATTAAGTAGTAATGTTGTAAGACAGTGATATTTAGAGGCGAAATTCAGTATACACCTTATTGATGATGCATACTTTGTACAGGCAAGTAGATGAACCAAGAATATAAACACGATGTGCAAAGTTTAATATTAAATGTTTTCCCATAAAAAAAAAAAACATTGTAAAGAAGATGCTTAACCATTTAGTGCATTGTATTCATATTCCCGGCACATTTGCTTTCCTGCATAAAGCACACATCATCAATAAGGTTTGTACTGAATTTGATCTTTTTAATATCACTGTTTTAAAGGCACTTTAAGTGTTTCACATTAAATGTTTTAGAATGTACCGCTGTTTTTTGTGATTGAAATATTGCGTAATTCCCTTTATAATCATTTCAAATGTCCAAAAAATTATTTTTTAACACATATCTTTGTTTTATTCTTTTGAGAGGTGATCTAAATATTTTTGTATTGGAACAGATTTGACAGGCTTATGCTGCAGTTCAATGGATGTTTTGTCTGCCAGGTCTTCGAGCTATCATGTGACTGAAAACTATGAATTGTGTGTGTTTTGACGTTTTCTATTTGTTGTCTTACCTGTCTAGTCAAACTACATTGTGTCATGCAAAGTTCATTTCCACTGTATGGGAAGGTGTAACACTTCCACCAATCAGAGGGTCCCTTTCATTATCAAAACAAGTTTTGGTACTGGCTAAAATACCATTCTTTTGTTATTCCACTGACTTTTATTATTTTTTTTAAGTGCAAAAGCCTAAACTTACACACACACAGAGGTGCATCCTGCATAATATACAGCATTTAATGATTAGAAAATTTAGAATTAATTTGGATTTTTAGCATGAATTTTGCATTGTTAATTTTAGTGTCTATTATGGGTGCCTATGGTTGACACCTGTATGTGGATGCAAAAGTGTTTTTAGCACTTATGAACATACTGTGGCCTATTATTATTCTTTTATTTAACAGTGGGAGAACATACTTGGTTACTAACGTAACCTCGGTTCCCTGAGATACGGCAATGATTACTGCGTCTGCTAAGACGCTATGGGAAAAAGCCCTTATTCTATTCAATCACACAGTGAAACTGCTAAAATGAACCAATGGCTCAGCAGTGGAGCAACAAGGACTGCCAAAGTCCATCAGAATAGGCGGGGCATCTTGCTATATAGCTTTGCCACAGGATTCTCAGGTTACTTCGAATAATGCGACGACTGAGTCATGTGGCTACATAGCATGGCTAGCAACGCAGTTCTCGTTCCCGTATCTCAGGGAACCGAGGTTATGTTAGTAACTGAGTATGTTCCTTGTCGATACTACACTCGTACTGCATCTGCTAAGATGCTATGGGAAAACAGTACAATCACGGCGTGCTATGGTAGAGAAAATGACTATAAGTATCATAACGTCCATAAGCAAACAATGCCTATAGAGAATTTAACAACAACCCAAGGCTAAAACAGGCTGAGCTTCTTGAGGTCACACCCGGCCTGGTTAATAGTTCCAAAGTACTCCTGCAACTTCAGCACCCAGGGGTCATGAGCTGAGATGTTAACTAATGCCTTGAGCTTGAGTGATATGTTCAAGGGCTGTATGTCAGATCTGTTTGTGTAATGCAGGTTGTAAAACCTTGCAAATGTGGACAGCGAGGCCCAGCCAGCCACCTCACAAGACAAGTCAAGTCACCTTTATTTATATAGCGCTTTTAACAATACAGATTGCGTCAAAGCAACTGTAATTAGCATTAATTAGGAAAATAGTGTGTCAGTAATGCAAAATGACAACAGTAAACACCTATTTTTCAGTTAAAGGCAGTTCATCATTGAATTCAGTGATGTCATCATCCATCTCAGTTCAGTTTAAATAGTATCTGTGCAATCAAGTCAGCGATATCTCTGGAAATGAAGTGTCCCCAACTAAGCAAGCCAGAGGCGACAGCGGCAAGGAACCAAAACTCCATCGGTGACATGATGGAGAAAAAACCTTGGTAGAAACCAGGCTCAGTCGGGGGGCCAGTTCTCCTCTGGCCAGACAAAACCAGCAGTTCAATTCCAGGCTGCAGTCACATTGTGCAGAGGACTCAACTGGTTCCTGTAGTCTTGTCCCGGTGGCCGTCTTAGACAAGGTCTTTACAGGGAATCTGGGACTCATCTAGTTGACTTTTGGGGCTGTAGAGGTTCTCTCTAGGTGCTGATCCACCATCTAGGCTGGATACGTACTGGATCCGGGTGACTGCAGTGACCATCTGATCTGGATACAGACTGGATCTGGCAGCTATGGTGACCTCGGAATAAGAGAGAAACAGACTAATATTAGCGTAGATGCCATTCTTCTAAAGATGTAGCAAGTACATCTGGTGTTATGGAAAGTGTTCCTGGTTCCGGTTGACCTAATTAATGCAGCCTAAAAATTCTTTAACGGATCTGAATATTAGAAATGTGTTAGTGTGTTATGTGCAAGCCAGGTTAAAGAGATGGGTCTTTAATCTATATTTAAACTGACAGAGTGTGTCTGCCTCCCGAACAATGTTAGGTAGGTTGTTCCAGAGTTTGGGCACTAAACAGGAAAATGATCTGCTGCCCACAGTTGATTTTGATATTCTAGTTATTATCAAATTGCCAGAGTTTGAGAACGCAGCAGATGTGTAGGACTATAATGTAACAAGAGCTTGTTCAAAGACTGAGGTGCTAAACCATTCAGAGCTTATAATAGGCAAGATTTTAAAATCTATACAATGTTTAATAGGTAGCCAGTGCAGTGTTGACAGAACCGGGCTAATATGGTCATACTTCCTGGTTCTAGTAAGAACTCTAGCTGCTGCATTTTGGACCAGCTGGAGTTGGTTTATTAAGTGTGCAGGACAAGCACCCAAAAAATAATTACAATGATCTAACCTTGAGGTCATAAACGCATGGATTAACATTTCTGCATTTGACATTGAGAGCATAGGTTGTAATTTAGATATATTTTTGAGATGGAAAAATGCAGTTTTACAAATGCTAGAAACGTGGCTTTCTAAGGAAAGATTGCTTTCAAATAGCACACCTAGGTTCCTAACTGATGACGAAGAATTGACAGAGCAGCCATCAAGTCTTAGACAGTGTTCTAGGTTGTTACATGCAGAGTTTTTAGGTCCTATAATTAACACTTCTGTTTTTTTTTTTTCAGAATTTAGCAGTAAGAAATTACTCGTCATCCAGTTTTTTATATCGACTATGCATTCCGCTAGTTTTCAAATTGGTATGTTTCACAGGGCTGCGAAAAAATATAGAGCTGAGTATCATCAGCTTAACAGTGACAGCTAACATTGTGTTTCCTGATGATATCTCCCAACGGGTACATGTAAAGCGTGAAGAATAACAGCCATAGTACTGATCCTTGAAGTACTTCATACTGCACTTGTGATCGATATGAGACCTCTTCATTCACTGTTACAAACTGATGGCGATCATATAAGTACGATTTGAACCATGCTAATGCACTTCCATTAATGCCAACAAAGTTTTCTAGTCTATTCAAAAGAATGTTGTGGTCAATAGTGTTGAATGCAGCACTAAGATCCAATAGCACTAAAAGAGAGATACAGCGACGATCAGATGATAAGTGCAGGTAATTTGTAACTCTAATTAGAGCAGTCTTATTACTGTGATTCTGACTGGAAATCCTCACAGATACCATTTTTCTCTAAGAAGGAATATAATTGTGAGGATACTACCTTTTCTAGTATCTTGGACAGAGAAGGGAGATTCGAGACTGGTCTGTAATGAACTAGTTCTTTGTGGTCAAGTTGTGTTTTTTTGATGAGGGGCTTAATAACAGCCAGTTTGAAGGTTTTTGGGACACATCCTAATAACAATGACAAATTAATAATAGTCAGAAGAGGATCTATTACTTCTGGAAGCACCTCTTTTAGGAGCTAAGATGAAATAGGGTCTAACATACATGTTGTTGGTTTAGATAATTTAACAAGTTTATACAATTCTTCCTCTCCTATAGTAGTGAATGAGTGGAATTGTTCCTCAGGCGATCTATAGCACACTATCTGATGCAAAACTGTAGCTGACGGCTGCATGGTTACAATTTTATCTCTAATAGTATTGATCTTGGAAGTAAAGTAGTTCATAAAGTTATTACTGCTGTGTTTTTGGAAAAAGTCAACACCTGTTGATGCTTTATTTTTCGTTAATTTAGCAATTGTATTGAATAAATACTTGGGGTTATGTTTGTTTTCTTCTAAAAGAGATGAAAAGTTATCAGATCTAGCAGTTTTTAATGCTTTTCTGTAGGATAGGTTACTTTCCCACCAAGCAATACAAAATACCTTTACTTTTGTTTTCCTCCAGCTGCACTCTGTTTTCTGGGCTGATCTCTTTAGGGTACAAGTGTGCTCATTATACCACGATGTCAGACTGTTTTCCTTAACCTTCCTTAAGCGTAAAGGAGCAACTGTATCTAAAATGCTTGAAAAGAGAGAGTTTATAGTTTCTTTTACATCAAGTTTTTCCTGAGCTATTGGATATGTTGAGGAATTGAGACAAATCAGGAACATTGTTTACAAAGCAGTCTTTCCTAGTAGAAGTTGTGGTTCTACCATATTTGTAACAGGGAGTTGAATTTACAGCTTTAGCTATATGAAGTTTTCACAAGACTAAATAATGATCTGAGATATCATTACTTGGTTGCATAATTTCAACACCATCAACATCAATTCCATGTGACAGTATTAAATCTAGAGTATGATTTTGACAATGAGTAGGTCCTGAGACGTGTTGTCTAACCCCAGTAGAGTTCAGAATATCTATGAATGCTGATCCTAATGCATCTTTTTCATTATCAACATGGATATTAAAATCACCAACAATTAAACTTTATCTGCAGCCAGCACTAATTCAGATAGAAAATCAGCACATTCTTTAATAAAGTCTGTAAGGTGCCATGGTGGCCTGTATACAGTAGCCAGTACAAACATCACAGGGGATTTATCAATAACATGTGTTTCTCTAGATAATGTTATATGAAGCACCATTACTTCAAACGAGTTGCACTTGTAGCCTGCCCTCTGAGAAATACTGAAAACATTGTTATAAACTGAAGCAACACCTCCCCCTTTACCTTTTGGACATGGCTCACATTTATAACAGTAATCTTGGGGGGTAGACTCATTTAAAATAATGTAATCATCAGGTTTTAGCCAGGTTTCTGTCAAACAGAGCACATCTAGGTTATGATCAGTGATCATATCATTTACAAAAAGTGCTTTCATAGAAAGGGACCTGATATTCAATAAGCCAAGCTTTATTATTAGTTTGTCCGTATTACATCTGTATTTTATTTGTTGAACATCAGTTAGGTTGTGACTTTTAAATTGGTTTGGACATTTTTTGTTTTTCTAGTTCGGGGAACAGACACAGTCTCTATAGTGCAAAATCTAGATGAAAGAGTCTCTATGTGCTGAGAATTAACTGATTTCTGGGATGTGAGGCGACTAGCAGATGGTCGGTTTAGCCAGTCTGTTTGGTTCCTGACTTGGGCCCCAGTTAGTCAAGTACACACTCTAAGACTGTGTGCCATATTTCTAGATAGAAGAGTGGCACCATCCCAGGAGGGATTAAGACCATCTCTTTTCAGCAGGTCAGGTCTGCCCCAAAAACTTGTCCAATTGTCTATGAAACCTATGTTATTCTGCGGGCACCACTTAGACATCCAGCCATTGAGTGATGACAGTCTGCTGTGTATCTAATCACTACGGTAAGCAGGGAGGGGACCAGAGCATATTACAGTGTCTGACATCATGCTTGAAAGTTCACACACCTCTTTAATGTTATTTTTAGTGATCTCTGACTGGCGAAGTCGAACATCATTAGTGCCGGCATTAGCCAACCCTTTTAAATTTGCCAAGATGTCAGGCGCTCTGGCTCCCGGTAAACATTGGACTATGGTGGCTGGTGTCTCTATTTTCACATTCTGTACAATAGAATTGCCAATAACTAGAACACTTTGATCAGGGTTCTCCGTGTTACTGAGTGGGGAGAACCTGATTAATGTTTTGATGGGAACGGAAGAGCTGTGTTTTGACCCACGACTATGCCGCCTCACAGTCACCCAGTTGCCCTGCTGCAGAGGCATTGTAACTAGAACCGAACAATGTACAGGACTCCCTGAGCTAGTCGCATCCAAAGCCGTATCTACACCCCTCACATTCTTACTATCCTCAAAGTTTGGATGCGTGTCTCTAATTCTGAAATCTTCTCTGTCAGCCTAACTATTTCCCTGCATTTATCACATGTGAATCCCTCATTGCGAGAGATAAACTAAACATGTTGCTAGCAGTGCAAACAACAATAGCAGGAGAAGAAGCAATTACTCACCGTGATTGATGAATGATTCTTACCACAGTTGTTTGATGAACTTGTAAAAAAAATGGAGCAAGAGAGAAAAGAAATGGAGCGAGAGAGAGAGAGAAAAAGAAAACAGCAATAGGACAAGAATGGAAATACTAATTACAAGCAGGTCAGCTAACGAATGCACTTGCGGTTTTAGAATAAACGTGAACGATCGAATTAATCAGATTAGGTTGATAGATAACATCAGAAATATGATGGGAATTAAGTTAACTCTCTGTCCTCTTCAGAGGGAGGAAAAGGGAGGAAACACAGAACGCATAATGACCTGTGTTCTGAATGGAGTGTAGAACACCTTTGGTACGTAACCATGCCTTGGTTTCAGGATGACCTTATAGTCGTCAAGCCCAAATTCCAGGCAGGCAGGGCTAATAGAGAGTGCCTGCAGGTCCCAGATTCGCATAACTGAGGCTAGTGCAAGAAGCAGAGCAGACTTCAGCGACAGTGACCGAATGTTGGTAGACTGTAGCAGCTCAAAAGGAGGGCCCTTCAGGGCCCTCAGCACAGTGGGCAGATCCCATGAAGGGACAGTTAGGGGATGAGGCGGGTTCAACCTCCTGGCGCCCCTTGAGAAGTGGATATCCACGCTGTTTCTGCCCACCGATTGGTCCACAGTAGGGGCATCAGAGGCCGCTATAGCTGAGGAATGTCAACACCTCTGACAGATTGGTAGTAGGAGGGTCTTTGCCGTGGTTTAGACACCAAGCGGAGAAACAGACCACTTAAGGATGTAGAGGCGTCTCATAGATGGGGCTCTAGTCTCCGAAATTGTGTTTAAGACTCACTCTATGAGTCTCGAAGGCTCCCGTCGAGCGGCTAGAGGTGTAGGGCCCATAGATCAGGCCGAGGGTTCCATATTGTCCCATATTGTATGTGAAGAAGGAGGTTGGGCCAATCGTAGGCCAACACATCCTTGTTCTTCGAGTAATAAATTGGGCAGTGAGAGTTGTCTTCTGAGGCAAAGAGGTCTTCTGAGGCCTGCAGATGTAGCATCCACTCCTTTGAGTGTACATTGCTCCTTGATAACATGTCCACTCCTTGATTCATTTTGCCCTGTATATGTTCCGCTCTCAGTGAGCGCAGGTTGAGTTGAGCCCATTCCAGGAGGAGCTCTACCAGAATGAAGAGACACTTCAAGGGGAGGCCTCCTTGGCGATTTATGTAGGACACCACTGACATGTTGTCTGACCGGATCATGACATGGTGCCCTTTAAGGACTGGCAGGAAGAACTGACAGGCTCGACACACTGCTAGCATTTCCAGGCAGTTGATGTGGAAGCATTTTTCCGCCTTTGACCAGTGGCCAAAAGTTGGTATGCCTTCGCACAGCACTCCCCAACCTGTGTTGGAGGCATCTGTCATGACAACTGTCCTTCTGCAAACCATTGCCAATGTCATGCCCTGTTCCATCCAGCGAGAGCTCTTCCAGGGGCCAGGGCTGTTATACAGGCCTGATTCACCCGATCTGCAGGTGTCCGTGACGCCACACATGGGATGGAACCCATGGTTTCAGCCAGTGCTGAAGGGGGCACATATGAAGCAAACCCAACTGTAGTGCTGGCAATGCTGCAGCCATGAGGCCCAGCATCCTCTGAAACATTTTGAGAGGGTGAGTGGTACCAATCTCGAAGTAGGTCGCCAGCCTCCGTATGGCCACAGCCCATTCCGGCGCGTCTACAGCTCTCATTTGAACTGAGTCGAAAATTGTTCCCATGAATGATATTTGCTGGCTGGGGAACAAAGTGCTCTTGGTGAAATTGACCCCGAGTCCCAGGCGCTCTGGGTGGCTGAGGAGGAGTGTAGTCATTCTGAAAGACCTTTTCATGAGGGCGTCATTCAGGTGTCTTGAGATCGAGGATGGGCCATAGGACACCATCCTTATTGGGGACGAGGAAGTAGTGGCTGTGGAAGCCTGACTTGCTCTGAGCTGGAGGAACCGTTTCTATGGCTCCTATTGCCAACAAATTCATCACCTCTGAACGCAGGTCATGTGTGTCTTTGCTCTAAACTGAGGTGGGAACCACCCAGCTGAATCGCGGGGTATTTGAGCGAATTGCAGTGAATAACCTCATCTTATCTCCAAAACCCAGTGTGGCACTACGGCCAGGCCTCAGCCTGTGTGACAAGGGGTTGGATTAATTTGAGTGGCTGGTCGCCATATTGGGACTCCACACTCATAAGAGGAAACTTGATCTCCCTGAAAATGCTTTAAAGAAAATGCTTCCTTAGACTTAATGCTCTCGTAGTGAGAGCAGTCAGCCCCCAGTGCGCGCTGCCTCAGCGTTGGCATGGCCCAGACACATCCAATTCGAAGCTGTCAGTGATAATAATCATTAGTGACAGCATTCTCTTTTAATCCGCCTAAAAAGATCAAATCGCTCATTAGAATAGGGGTACTGATGGTCTTTCCAAACCAGAAACCATGGGTCAACAGTGAGGTACGTGCCAGGTTAAAAGCACGAACTGCTGCCTTCAACTCTTGGGATCTAACTGCTTACAAGAAGTCCAGGTATGACCTTCAAAATCTATCAAATCAGCCAAATGAGACTTTAGGGAGAGAATGGAGTCAGAATATCATGGCTCTGACCCCCAATGCATTTGGAGCAGTTTGCACTATATCACTGACTACAAAGGAAGGAAAAGCAGTGTTGTGTCTTTGTCTGCCTCCTTACCGGATGAGCTCAATATACATTCTGTGCTTGCTTTGAGACAGGCAACACAATCCGTGTATCATTCGTTCTTTCATTTTTCTAATTGAAACCAAAAATGAAAAAATAAAAAAACGACTTGTTTTTTTAAAATCTGTTTCCAAAACAAAAAAGGAAAAAATGGATAACGCTTCGTTTTCCGATTTTCAATTTTGTGCTAATATCAAAAATCTAAAAAACGAATAATGAGCGTGTGCGTTTCGCTTTGGTGTTTTCCTCTGATGCAAGTGACGTCAACCGGAAGTGATCGTTACCCGCGGAATACAAAAAAACAAGGGATAGCGAGCGAGTAGATTAGAGCAGAATTGCCGGGTTGGAAGAATTTGCACATGTAGTAAGACAGCTTTTTGAGAGTGGCAATACTCATGCCGAGAGTTCCATACTGCAGTCACAGCATCTTTGCTTCAGAGTAGCGCGGTCACGCTATCTGCGCTTCAAGTTCATTGCGCGTCTAGTCGACGGTGTGTGGCAGATTAAGGTGCGAGCATGTTAAAGGCTCTATCGTCTTTTTCTTTAGTAAATCCTCCTTCGGTTGTCATATTTATTCATATTTGTATTCATATTCACGGCCTTCTATTTAAGTTTTCACCATTTATTTTACTATAATTATATAAATTATTGTAAAAAAGGCCGCAGGTGTCGTTTCCAGACATATTTTGTTATCTGGTTGAATCTCCAGGTAAGACATCACAGTAGCTGTAGCGATAACATTAGCCTATAACTCAATCAACTTTCATATATGTTGCATACTATAACTCCATAAAACCTTGTCACTTATTGTACGTATGCTTCACGCCAAACTATTAATCCTTTTGTAAAACGGTGATCAGTAGTACGAAGTTGCCAAGGGACTTTGTGGACAGTTATCCCTAACTCACAGACTGCAGTCTGTATTGAGTGTAGACCTCAAACTACTCCATAGGTTCATTGTACAGCACTACTTTAGATTTATTCATTCAAAAATAGCCAAATTCCGTGACGTTCTGCTTTATATACCAAGTTCCATTTTTGACTGGATTCCGCGATTCGATCCGTGTCACTTTGCAAACACAGACGGGGTGAATTTATGAATGAAAGTATGAAAGTTCTGACACAAAACGAAGCTGTTACATATCCTCATGCTTTTTTAAGTGGGAAATCCTTGGCCTTTACTAGTGGGTATATGCCGTATACCTGCGTATCACATAGACTACACCTCTTAGCAGACGCATTTTCATGTGAGTTTAGGTTCGACACTAGGCTACATAGTTTTGCTTAAGGTAGAATGATAAGGCTAATTACATATGCATGCCACTTTCTAATTTGTTAGTTTATTGGTGGTACAGAAAAAGACAGAGCAACTCTTCGCCATGATTGTCCCGTGTATTTCAATTGGCGCCAAGGCAATGTTTTCCCCCACGGGCTAAATTCACATCACGTGACGGGGCGTTCCCGGGGGTGTTCCCAGACCAACCCTCTTACACAAAGTGCATGTTATCATTCAATCTGTACCTGCTATTGGATGGTGTATCCTGCTTATTTGGACAAAATCAACATAAAGTGAGGGGGAAAAAATATTAAAAATGACAAAACCATTTAATAATTGAATGAAAAAAATAAAGAACAAAATAAACAACAAAAATAAGTAAATAAATAGTTTTTGTTGTACGTCAATACATACCACTGTGGTGATTTTCATATTATTTTACTGTATCATTCTTTAATAATTGCATGCCAAAATCATGAAAAATTGTACCTTTTTCACTGTACACTCAAATTTTGAAAATTCATAAATTTAAATCAAATTGTTTTCTGCAAACTCCACCAGACTCTTGTTCTACATGACCCCAAGTACCACTGTGATCATTTACATATCATTTTACTGTATCACTATTTAATAATTGCAAGACAAATTCATGAAAAATGCCATCTTTCTCACTATACACATATTTGAAAATTAATTAAGAATTAAAATCAAATAGTTTTCTGCAAACTCCACTAGACTCTTATTCTACATGTCCCCAAGTACCACTGTGGTCATTTACTTATCATTTTACTGTATCATTCTTTAATAATTGCATGCTGAAATCATGCAACATGCTATCTTTTTCACTATTCACTCACAAACAAATTAAATCAAATTGTTTTCAATGCTATCTTCTTCTTCACTGTAAATACATTTTAAAAATCCATAAAAATGTAAAATCTAATTGTTTTCTGCAAACTCCACCAGATTTTCTACATCTCCCCAGGTACCAGTGCGGGGATTTTCATCTTACTTTACTGTATAATTTTTTAATAATTGCTTACCAAAGTCCTGACCAATGCTATTGACCTCGCTATATCCACACACAAACAAACCTCTAGACTTTTATTTAATTTTGGCTTGCTTTGGGATAACCATGAGGTTTGGATATTGACTGTGTATTTGAGTTTGCAGAAAACAATTCGATTTTACCTTTTTATGGATTTTTAAAATGTATTTACAGTGAGGAAGAAGATATCATTGGTCATGATTTGGTAAGCAATTATTAAACAATTATACTGTAAAGTAATAATTGCTTACCAAATCAAGACCACTGCTATCTTCTTCCTCACTGTAAATACATTTTAAAAATCCATAAAAATTTTAAATTGAATTGTTTTCTGCAAACTCCACCAGATTATTTTCTACATTTCCCCAGGTACCAGTGTGGGGATTGTCATCTTACTTTACTGTATAATTTTTTAATAATTGCTTACCAAAGTCCTGACCGATGCTATTGACCTCGCTATATCCACATACAAATAAAACTGTAGACTTCTATTTACTTTTGGCTGGCTTTGGGATAACCATGAGGTTTGGATATTGACTGTGTATTTGAGTTTGCAGAAAACGTCTCAGGTTACGAATGTAACCATGGTTCCCTGAGTAGGGAACGAGACACTGCGTCCTCTAGGGGTCACTATGGGGAACACCTCGTCGTGACCCGTGTCTGAAGCATACAATGAAAAAACACCAACGAGTTAGCCTCTGATGTCACTACCGGTGCTACTATAAAACAAGCATAGGGAAAACACGTCATTCACTTCTTTGTCTGAAGCTTGCGTCCGAAGCATGACAGGGAGCTGGAGGACGCAGTGTCTCGTTCCCTACTCAGGGAACCATGGTTACATTCGTAACCTGAGACGTTCCCTTTCAAGGGAACTTCGAACTGCGTCCTCTAGAGGTAGCTATGGGGAACAGTATAACCACGCCGCCATGCTGAGGGGAGTGCAGGCCAGAATCATGGTGAACACTAAGTACCAACTCTACCATTTCAATGGGAGTTGCCCCCGGGACGTTTAGACGGCTGTCTGGGACAATACCCCTTACGGCCAAAGGCCTAAGCTACATACCCAACTTAATTGTTAGGGCCTCGGCCCGGTGGTAGAGCTAAAGGCTTGGAATCAGGAAAGATTCCTTTAAAGGGATAAGGCTAGGAACCTAGCATTTTATACTAAGTCTTGCCTGTCACACAGGGGCTACAGCTTGCTTCCGCAAAAGCTTGCTGAAGGAGCTGTCTCAACAGATCTCCAGTAGCAACACCCTGTTTAGATAGGTATCTGAGGATAAATGGGTGGAGTGGCGCCCAAGATGAACGGGGCTTTTACCAACTCAAGAAAGGGCACGAAGCAACCGCGCGCAGCCCTCACCATACAGGATTTCAGAAAGTGCGTAACCCTTACCATACAGGATTTCAGAAAGTGTGCAGAGTCTTGCGTGCACACTTACCAATACGTGGATTTTTAGAAAGTGCGCAAAGTGTTCACGTGCACACTGACCACCATGTGGTTTTCAGAAAGTACACAGAGCTTAGCGTGTGTACCTAAAGGTTCCGAAGCATCGCAGAGGCGCTGAACCGCACGGGAGAGGCAAGCTCAAATTTTACAAACCTCTAGCGAGGGGAGCATCACCTGAGGCAGCATATACAAGAAGACTTCTGTAACTGCCACCTTCACTTCCCGCTGGATGCGACAGCACCTAAGCGGCCAGGAGACCCCTCTAGGGTGACCTGGCTGGACATCCATGAAATTCCCTGCAGTGCTGTGCCAGGCCTGATGATCAAGGAGGCTCCCGCAGAAACCTGTGATCTCAGCTGCCTAATACCGGAACATGAAGCCGGATGGCTGGTGCTGACGAGTGTTTAGTAAACACTGTAACTGAGCACTGCAAAGGAAACTCACAGAGTTTATTAGTAGACACATAACCACCAACAATTTACACATAAGTATATACAGAAAGGGTTATTTTTATACTCCCACCCTCCCTGCGCTGGAGCCCCGCTCAAGGGGCACCTCCTTTTAGTCCGGACCATCAGTAAGGTGGTTGCTATGAACATAGAACCAGCCAAAAAACATTATAGGTCCAGCATAGGAGACTGTTATGCATTAGAGGTTTCCATCTAACCTCGATCAGGTGGAGAGCTGGTGGTTACAGGGGAATTAGGAAGGGGAGGATAAAAGCAGAAGTTAAAAATCCCTAAAGGGAATGAGTAGATACCTCATTATCAGTCTGACTCAGACGAGAACGCTGCCTCATCTGGATCACATCCCTTAGGTTCTGCTTACCTCCTTGTGACCCACGATTCCTCTTACCCCTGCCCGCAGGTGGGGGAGGAGCGCGACTCTCTACACTATCCCTCCCAGCCTGTATTTGATCCTCAGATCGAGACAGGCCAGGACCCCTATGTTGTTCGGGCTCAGACCTGGACCTTCGTGGAACGAAGGATCTGAAAGCAGCGGAGTGCGCCTTCATCTCCCCGAACTTCTCGATCACCGTCTCAACGGAAATACCGAAAAGTTCAGAAGGCAAAACCTGAGCATCGAGAAGAAAGCCTTATCTTTCTTCCCGATGTCTGCCAGGTTCATCCACAGAAGTCTCTCCGCCACCACCATAGTCCTGCGCTTGGCAGAGGCGGCCTGCTTGGTAGCCCGGAGAGAGGCCTGTGGTGTGGCGCAGCTCAGCTACCTGATCAGGAAAAAGGCCTTCGCCTCTATCCAGGTCTCTTAGCAGATCACTCTGATATGCTTGAAGCACCACCATCGTGTGTAATAAAGCCACAGCCTGAACTGCTGCTGCGTATGCCTTGCCATTTAAGCGAGATGTATTTCTTGAAGGGGCTTAGATGGCAAGAAGGGAGATTAAGAGAGGATGTCTCCCCTGCAGAAAGAAAGCTCTTTCTACAGGGGGCATCCTCTTATAGCCGTTTTCGCGCATCGCCTCGATGTCTGCAAAACTCTTATGCCGAAACTGATGGATGCGAGAAGAAAACGGCCTCTTTCATTTCCTTTCGATCTCTGTATGGAGATCAGGCAGAAATGGAAGGCTCACCTGAGCTGGAGGGCTATGGTCGGAAAGATAACGCTCATCAAGGCGCGATCCATAACATCCAACAGCTCTACATATGCAGGGCAGGAGAATTGAGAAGGCTCAGCCTCGGCTTATTCACCATCCTCAAATATCTCCTGCTTTTCCTGGGTAAAAACCCAGCAGAGCACTAACCTCAGTATCAGAAAGTGTTAAAGATATAACATCATCCTCCCAAGGCTCTCTCTCGTCCGCCGCCATTATGAGCGCGAAAGGGAAAGTCCCTCTTTAAACCATTCAGACAGATCCACCTGAAATTCTCATGAGCTCATTCTCCTCCGTGCCTTTTTTTTTTTTTTTTTTCTCGGAAAGAGAGACGAACGAGAGCGGAGCTTTTTCCTTGAAAAAACACTCACAATGCACGCAGATTGCCTCCTCAAAGACATCGCGTGCGTGCTCTTTACCCAAACAAATGACGTAAAGATCGTGTGTGTCATCGGGTGTCAAATAACGCCGACACAGATGCACACATCGTCTAAACGCTTGCTAGTAGTCGCCATGATAGACAGAGAAAGAGCGCTCTTACCGGTTCTTTTAGATGCACGCTTCAAACAAAACGGTCAGTTTTGAAGACGAAGAAGAGAATGACGTGTTTTCCCGGTGCCTGTTTTATAGTCGCACCGGTAGTGACGTCAGAGGCTGTCGCCGGCCCAACTCGTTGGTGTTTTTTCATTGTATGCTTCAGACACGGGTCACGACGAGGTGTTCCCCATAGCGACCCCTAGAGGACGCAGTTCGAAGTTCCCTTGAAAGGGAACAATTAGATTTTACCTTTTTATGGATTTTTAAAATGTATTTACAGTGAGGAAGAAGATAGAATTGGTCATGATTTGGTAAGCAATTATTAAACAATTATACTGTAAAGTAAGATGACAATCACCACACTGGTACCTGAGGAGATGTAGAACAAGAATCTGATGGAGTTTGCAGAAACCAGTTTGATTTTAATTTTTAATGAATTTTCAAATGAGTGAATAGTGAAAAAGATAGCATGTTGCATGAATTCAGCATGCAGTTATTAAAGAATGATACAGTAAAATGATAAGTAAATGACCACAGTGGTACTTGGGGACATGTAGAATAAGAGTCTGGTGGAGTTTGCAGAAAACAATTTGATTTTAATTCTTAATTAATTTTCAAATATGAGTGTATAGTGTTAAAGATAGCATTTTTCATGAATTTGGCATGCAATTATTAAAGAATGATGCAGTAAAATGATATGAAAATCACCACAGTGGTACTTGGGGATATGTAAAACAAGTCTCAGGTGGAGTTTGCAGAAAACAATTTGATTTTAATTTTTTATGAATTTTCAAAATTTGAGTGTATTGTGAGAAAGATGGCATTTTCCATGATTTTGGCATGCAATTATTAAAGAATGATACAGTAAAATAATATGAAAATCACCACAGTGGTATGTAAAACAAAAACAATTTATTTATTTATTTGTTTTGTTTGTTTGTTTGTTTGTTTATTTTGTTCTTTATGTTTTCATGCAATTATTAAATAATGAAACAGTGAAATGACATGAAAACAGTTTGGTTTTATCATTTTTAATATCCCCCCTCACTTTTTGTTTATTTTGTCCAAATAAGCAGGATACACCATACAATAGCAGGTACAGACTGAATGATAGCATGCACTTATAACACTTAAAACGTGAATGAATTCTGTCATTCTTCAAAAAAAAAAAAAAAAAAAAAAAAAAAATCCATGGATCCAACTGATTTAGAATAATGTTAACCGTAAGTAGAAAGACAGTTGTACAAAACATAATCCAAATTATGCATTAATTTAGCAGCGTTCCACTTAAAAAAGGAAAAAGTATACAGCTTTGAACCCAAAAATACATAAATAAAAATAAATAAATAAATAAAAAATCCATGGATCCAACTGATTTAGAATAATGTTAACTGTAAGTAGAAAGACAGTTGTACAAAACATAATCCAAATTGGTCCGTGTATCTTTTGGTCATTTGATTTTTTGTTTAATTTTGTAAGTAGAAAAATTAAAAACAGCTCCTTTTTCGTTTTTTAATTTTTTGCAAAAAACGAAAAACAAGAATTCGGCTTAATTTTTTGTTTTTCGTTCAGGGTTAGAAAAATGAATAAACAGCTTGAATATTCGATTTCTACACGTGGGCGGGAATTAAACTCCCCTTTCTGCTGATTGGTCAGACAAAAAAAAAAAAAGATCAAACCATGCTGTCATCAGTCCTTCTGCAGTTCCGCGCGTCAGAATACTAGTCCTCTGCTGCAGCAGCAGTTGTACAGAATCTTAAACTTTTTTATTGCAACTACATTTAATCTTTTTCTCATCAAACAACCAGACAAATGAATGGCTCGACACAACCTGGGCCGGGTTTCCCGATAACGATTGATCTTAGAGCTTAAGTGTCACGTAACGCACACAGACAGGTAGATCCAAATGCAGTGTTTATTAAAGGGTAATCCAAAATCATAAACAGTCCAGGCAGGGGTCAAAACCAAACATAAACAGTCTAAAACACGAAACACGAACATCCACTAGGGAACCAGGAAAAAAAGCAGGGTGACATGCAACAAGGACTCCGTAACAATGACAGAACAGCCAGGGTATTTATACACAGGTGCAAACAATGTAAGTGGTGACAGCTGAATCCAATGAACAGTGATGAGCAGATAAGGCTAGTGGGAAATGTAGTTCTGAAGGGGGTGACAATAAGGGGAAGTGAGACCTCTAGTGGACACCCAGGGATACACAAACCAGACACCGTGACACTACCCCCCCTCTAAGGAGCAGCTTCTAGATGCTCCTCAGAACAAACCAAACACAAAACACAAGAGACCAGGGAGGGAGGTGGACTGGTGGAGGCAGAACAGGGGGAGGGATGGCGGGCCAGGCCCGTGTAGGGGAACTGGGACTGGCAGCGATGGCTCCCCTGGCAGCCCAGGTGGCTCGGTCAGATCAGGGGGCCATGGTGGACCCGAAAGTTCAGGGGACCACTAGGGACCAGGCAGTTCAGGTGGCCACGGTGGACCCGAAAGTTCAGGGGACCACGAGGGGCCAGGCAGTTCAGGTGGCCACGGTGGATCAGTCCATTCTCGTTGTGCAGATGGCCAGGGAGGAATTCGCCATTTGAGTGGCCCGAACGGAACCTGCCATTCGGGGAGCCAGTGAGGAGCAGACTGTGGCGATGGCCAGGTCACGGCATTGGACACCGCCTCGGGAACGGCCTTGGACACGGGTATCACCCCGGGAACGACCTCGGGTTCGGGCACCGCCTCGGGAACGACCTCGGCACGACCTCGGGCACCGCCCTGGGAGCGGCCTCCGGAACAGCATCGGGCCCCGCCTCGGTCTCTGGAACAACATCGGCCACCGCCTCGGCCTCCGGAACCATCTCGGACACCGCCTCGACCTCCAGAACGGCATCGGGCACCGCCTTGACCTCCAGAATCCCCTCGGGCACCGCTTCGGCATCGGGCACAGCCTCGGGCACCGCCTCGACCTGCAGAACAGCATCGATCACTGCCTCGGCATCGGGCACAGCCTCGGCATCGGGCACAGCCTCGGGCACCGCCTTGGCCTCCGGAACAGCATCGGGCCCCGCCTCGGTCTCCGGAACAGCATCGGCCACCGCCTCGGCCTCCGGAACCATCTCGGCCACCGCCTCGACCTCCGGAACGGCATCGGGCACCGCCTCGGCCTCCGGAACAGCATCGGGCACCGCTTCGGCATCGGGCACAGCCTCGGGCACCGCCTCGACCTGCGGAACAGCATCGGTCACTGCCTCGGCATCGGGCACAGCCTCGGGCACCGCCTCGACCTCCGGAACAGCCTCGGGCACCGCCTCGGCATCGGTCACCGCCTCGACCTCCGGAACGGCATCGGTCACCGCCTCGACCTCCGGAACGGCATCGGTCACCGCCTCGACCTCCGGAACGGCATCGGGCACCGCCTCGACCTCCGGAACGGCATCGGGCACCGCCCCGGCCTCCGGAACAGCATCGGGCACCGCCCCGACCTCCGGAACCGCATCGGGCACCGCCCCGACCTTCAGAACAGCATCGGGAACAGAACCCTCCTGCGGTCAAATCCCTCGCTTCTAAACGTTCGGAAAGAGTGGCGGAGCATGACTCTGCTATGCAAATGGAGCTTGCTAACTCCTCTGCTAAGCGGGGAATAGAAGACTTGACTCCAACAAATACACCAGAAAAAAAACAACAGGAAAAAAAGCCTAAAGATACACCTGAAGAAAGTGCATGTGACGTTTTGAAGAAAGACATTTTGGCGGCTATTAATCAACTTGGACAACGGCTAAATGACCGCATGGACGACATTAGTTCTCAAATACGACAACACAGCGCCATGCTAGCCTCTGTTGCAAAAGTAACACAGCTTAACTCGGAAGACATAGAGGTGTGCAAAACAAAAATCAAATCCTTGGAGCAACAGGTTGGCTCTCTCCTCAAAGAGAAGGGGGACCTGAAAGAACGGCTGGTGGAACAAGAAAGGTACAAAAGAAGATGGTGTCTTCGGATTAAAGGGAAAAAAAGAGGATGTAAATGAAGACATCAGAGCCGATATCGTCAACCTGCTGTGCAAAGTGGCCCCAGACCTGGCTGACAAGATGGAGGACGCGGTGGACATCGTCCACAGGGTAGGAAGAAAGATAGAGAACAGGCACCGACAGGTAATCGTTCTCTTCTCAAAAAGAAATATACGAGATGACATCTGGAAAAGAACGAAAGTATCAGCGGTGTGCAGGGAGGCGGGGGTCCGGTTTGCAGAGGATCTAACTAAGGATGACCTTCTGGCAAGGCAAGAGATGTGGCCCAAGATTGAACAAGCGAGAAAAGAAAGGAAAACCACAGGTTTCCGAGGTCCATATGGATACATCAATGGCAAGCGCATCGAGGTGACACCTAAAGGAGCGGGCTGAGTATGTGAAAAAAAAAGGACATTATGGGGAAAGACTTTTCTAAAAATGGGATGTTCACAGTTATTGCTTTTACCTCCTTAACTGATTTTTTTCTGTTATTTTTAAGTGTTCGATGTTGCCACATCAAAATGTCATTTCTTGTTCATCGTTTAATGCAAGGGGTTTAAAAAGACTCTGTTAAAAGAAAAGCGATCTTTCTTTTTTGTAAGGGATTAAGGTCAAATATTTTCCTTTTTCAAGAAACTCATTCTGATGAGTCGGATGTCAAATTTTGGTCCCAGCAATGGGAGACAAGATGATATTTAGTCATGGTTCTAATCGTTCCGCAGGAGTTGCTATTTGTTTTTATAAGTTTTATGGTGGTGAAGTTGTTGCACAAAGGACAGATAGTGAAGGTCACTGGGCAGCTTGTGTTTTGAAAATAGAAGAAGTCATTTTCATTTTGATTAATATTTATGGTTACAATAACGAATTTAGAAACAAAACTTTGCTTTACAAAATTACAAATGTTATAGAGGAGCTAAAAACAACCTATGTTACTGATTTTGTAGTAGCAGGTGGGGATTTTAATATGGTTGTAGATGAATGGATAGATCGGTGGCCCTCAAAATATACTCAGTGTCATCCAAACCCCATTATTGGTCATTTTATGAACGAAAATTATCTTGTGGATATGTGGAGAACAAATAACCCTAACATAAGACAATTTACATGGTTAAAAACCTAATGGTAACAACAAATCAAGAATTGATTACTGGTTAGTTTCTGCTCCCATAATGCATTTCAAAATATCTACTAATATTTCTGTAAACCCACTTAGCGATCATTGTGTAATAAGCTTGACCATCTCTAATCAGACTATTTCAAGGAGTAGGAAGGATTATTGGAAGTTTAATTCATTCCTCCTAAAGAATGAGGTTTACTGTCGTGAAATTAAATAATTAATTTTAGACATTAATAAAGACACCATTTTATCCCGGTCACAAAAATGGGAATTTTTAAAATTTTCCATAAGAAAACGCTCTATTGCTTCTAGTAAAAGACTATAATTGGAAAAAAGAGAGAAGGAAAACCATTTGGTGAAAACATTGCTCGATTACTACTCTAAATTGGATTGGTCAGAAGAGGATAAAATAGAAATTTCAAATATACAGACTCAATTAGACCAGTTTTACCTTAACAAAGCCCAAGGGGCATTTGTTAGATCACGGGCGAAGTGGATAGAGGTTGGGGAAAAAAATTCTGCCTTTTTTAATAGGCTTGAAAAACGAAGACAAGAAAAAAACACAATTTCTTGTCTATTAATTAATGGGGAAGATTGCACAGAATCCAAATCAATAGCGAGAGAAATTTATAACTTTTATAGTAACATTTACTCTCCTAGTTACAATGAACAGGAGTCAAAAATTTTTTTTCTAACAATAGAGGATAAGATCCCAAAAATTGATAATGACTTTAAAATTTTATGTGAAGAAGGTTTAAAATTAGGGGAATTAGATGAAGTTATTAAAAAAATAGCATCTGATCATTCGCCTGGTCCAGATGGATTAACCGCTAATTTCTATAAACATTTTTGGGAAGACATAAAAGGATTACTATTTGATGCAATTATAGAGAGTATTGATAAAAAAGAATTGATGACAACGATGAAACAGGGATTAATTAAACTAATACCCAAACCGGAGAAAAGACAAACGAATATTAAATAATTTAAGGCCTATCACTCTCCTCAATACAGACTATAAACTCCTTACCATGGCATTGGCATTTAGATTAAAAGTAGGTCTCTCAAAAATCATAAGCAATTCGCAATCAGGATTCATGAAAGGTAGATTAATTCATAATAATATCAGATTGGTCTTAGATCTAATAGATTACAATTATTTGGTGGAAGATGATGCTTATCTTTTATTTCTTGACTTTCAAAAAGCTTTCGATTCGGTTGAACATTCTTTTATTTATCACGCATTAGAATACTTTGGATTTGGAAAATATTTTTTGGATATAATTAAAATGTTACATACAGATATTAGTAGCTGTGTTTCCCTCCCTGAGGGTACAACCTCAAGATTCAACATTGGTAGAGGGATAAGACAAGGGTGCAGTTTATCTCCACTGTTGTTTATTATAGTTGCTGAGTTATTGTCCATCTGGTTAAAAAACTCTGAAATTGAAGGCATTAATATAGACGGAAAACAAATACTTATCAGTCAATTAGCGGATGACACAACGCTATTTTTGAAAAATAAGGATCAAATACCTATCGTTCTTCAGAGGATGAGATTATTCTCCCAGGCTTCAGGTCTAACACTTAATCTTAATAAATGTGAACTTTTAAGTATTCATGACAGTTCAGAAACTATGTTGTATAACATCCCAGTGAAAAAGGAGGTTCGTTATTTGGGTATATGGGTTTCCAAAGACTCTAGATCAAGTAACAACAAGAACATCCAGAAGCCTATTGAAAAATCCAGGAAAATATGAAATAATTGGTTGCAAAGAGATCTAACATTATTTGGAAGATCATTATTGACAAAAACTGAACTTATCTCTAGACTAATATACCCAGCGTACTCATTACCGCTTTCCATTAAAAACCTAAAAGAAATAAACACTCTCATCTTTAACTTTATTTGGAAAAATAAACACCATTATATTAGAAAAGCAGATATGATTAAAAAATATGAGGAGGGAGGAATAAATGCAATTGATTTTAAGACCATGGATGGTGTACTTAAACTAAAATGGCTCCAGTCATTTTTGAATTGTAGTGAAGACTTGTGGTTCTCTTTACCTAAGTTTGTGTTTAAAAAATTAGGCGGTATAGATTTTCTATTGACATGTGATTTTGAGGTTTCAAAGTTACCCGTGAAATTCTCTGCCTTCCACCAACGAGTGCTGCTCTACTGGAAAATGGTTTACAAGCATAACTTTAGTCCACACAACGTCCCGATTTGGAATAATAGGGTGATCTTAAGAAGGAAGAAATCAATATTCTTGGAAGGATGGTTGGAAAAACAAATTTGGTCCATTGTTCATTTGATGAATGAAGAAGGAAATCTATTAAAATGTGAGGAATTTAGTAATAAATATAAAATAATTTGTACGCTGGAGGACTACAGAAATGTTGTTGATTACATTCCAATGGCTATGATTAATATAATAAAACATAATTTGGATCAGTCCCTAAACCCGAAATTACATAAAGCACAGATCAATGGTATAAATTTTGATGACAAAAAATGCAATAACCGGTTGCTGAGAAAATGTCTAATTGATGAGATCTATCCTGGGTCCTCTAAAAGAACATATTATTTAAAAAACCTAAACAGACAAGAAATTAGATCAATTAGAACTAAGTTTTTGAAATTTCCTATTCCTCCTAAATTTAAAGAAATCCATTTTAAATTGATAAACGAAATTTATCCTTCACAAGAATTTATACAAAAAATATTCAAATTTGAAACGGAGAATTGTTATTTTTGTAAATCATCGTCGGAATCAACAGAACATCTTTTTTTTGAGTGTGAGATTGTAACAGAATTTGTGGAAGGAAATACATAACTGGCTGATTTCTAAGTCTATTCAAATAGATTTTTTTTTTTTCCTGGAATGGGATCAAATATGGACTTTTAATGAAGAATAAAAAAGTTGAATATTTGATAAATAATATAATACTATTTGTTAAATTCTATATCCACAAATGTTGTTTCACAAAATCTCTCCCAAATGTGAATGCATTAAAAAATGACTTTTCTTTATTTTGTTAATCCTTAAAGAAAATTGATACAGTCCCTGCTATCAACTTCTTCTCACTTATATCAGAATATCAGTTGATATAAACCCCTATGTTAGGGAATTTGAATTGTCTCTTAAGTTTATTTATTTTTAGTTATATTTCCTTGGTTAAGTTTGTTTTTGTTTTATGTACTTATTCATTTAAACACATTATAGCTGATAAGGTCTAACTATTTTGTTTAAATAATTGGTGCTTACTACATTTTGGTTAGGGAGGATTTTTCCTTCGCAGGTTTTTTGTAAGAAGATGTAATGTGAGATAGTCGTTTGTTATGTGGTATGTCTTTTTGTTTTGTATGGTTTGAAGTTTAAATAAATAAATAAATAAATAAATAAATAAATAAAAAAGAATACAAAAAAACAAGGGATAGCGAGCCAGTAGATTAGAGCAGAATGGCCGGGTTGGAAGAATTTGCACACGTAGTAAGACAGCTTTTTGAGAGTGAAAAAACTCATGCCGAGAGTTCCGCACTGCAGTCACGCCATCAGCGCTTCAAGTTCATCGCGCGTCTACTCGGCGTTGCGTAATAGATTAAGGTGCGAGCGTGTTAAAGACGCTACCGTCTTCTTTAGTAAATCCTCTTTCGGTTATCATATTTATTCATATTCGTATTCATATTCACGGCCTTCTATATAAGTTTTCACCATTTATAATTATGTGTTTTTATTTATTTATGTATTTTTGGATTCAAAGCTGTATTTTTCTTATGTGGAATGCTGCTAAATTAATGCATAATTTGGATTATGTTTTGTACTGTCTTTCTACTTACAGTTAACATTATTCTAAATCAGTTGGAACCAAGGATTTTTTTTTTTTTTTTTTTTTTTTAAGAATGACGGAATTCATTCACATTTTAAGATACCCTGATTCGCAGGTAACGATCACTTCCAGTTGACGTCACTGGCATCAGACGAAAACACCAAACTGAAACGCACATGCTCGTTCTCGTTTTTTAGAATTTTGATATTAGCACAAAATTGAAAATCGGAAAACGAAGGGTTGTCCGTTTTTTCATTTTGGTTTTGGAAACAGTTTTAAAAAAACAAGTCTTTTTTTTATTTTTTTCATTTTTGGTTTCAATTAGAAAAACGAAAGAACAAATGATACACGGATTCAACACATTCCCTGCTGTGAAAATACCTGCTGACCTTGACACCTGCCCTTTGGTTCTAACCACACTCAAAGGGAGTAAGGCCTTCAAGTGAGTCAACGGCCGGAAAGCTCCAGGTCCAGATGGCATCCATGGACATATCCTGAGGGCCTGCGCTGCCCATTTAGTAGGGCTGTGAATATTTGGGGAGACACCGATTTGATTCGATTCACGATTCATAGGTTTTCAGTTTGATTCAAGAATGATTTCTGCAAATTTAGAATGATTCAATTCAATTCGATTCACAATTAAATTAGATTAAATTTAATTATAACAATTCGATTTTGCATTCTTTAAGTGCATTCACAGGATCATTTAAACTCTTCCCCTAAATTCTTTAAATGCTTAGTCAGGGGGCAAATTACACAGCGGCCTTTATGGTTACATAACCATAGGTTAGAGAAAAAAACTCACTTTTGTCCAATGTTAGATGCTAGTTTAATGATGATATGGCATGACATGGCATATGTAAAAATTTATGTAGGCCAAGATTAAAAAAAAATAGCTTTAAAAGTATTATGCATAAGCTTACATTTTTGTCACACTAGGGGCTTAGCCATAATTTCAGAAGTGACAGATATGTCAAATACAATAATTTTTCTCATAATTATTTATTTATTTATTTATTTATTTTTTTACAAGGAATTCTCTTCTTATTTATTACTTTGAACTTGCTACAAGAAATCAAACACACTGCTGGACAATAATCAATCATTTGTAATCTATAATTTTTTCTTAATGGCAATTTTATGATTGTTTTATATACTACAAATTATTATTTATTATTAATTAATAATTAAATAATAATTATATTATTTCAATTTTCTGCACAGAATAAGGTAGATAATATACTTGATAGTTTCTGTACTGTAATAAATGATATGTCAATTAGCACTGAGATGAGGTTAATGCACTCACAGCATGGTGTGCTGATAACAATCTCTCTCTAAATGTCAGCAAGACCAGGGAAATGATCATGGACTACAGGAAGTCACAGAGAGAGGGTAACGCTCCCACTCACATCAATGGAGAGAAAGTAGAGACAGTTAAGAGCTACAAGTTCCTTGGCATTCACATCTCTGAGAATTTTTCCTGGAGCCTACACTCAAGAGACCACAGTGAGAACAGCCCGTCAGCGTCTCTACTTCCTGCGGAGGGTGAAGAGGTTTGGCATCTCAAACCCCAAAGAGGTTCAAAATCACTCTCACTGACTTTTTCCTGGACTGCGCCCAGCTGGTGGAATGACCTCCCGATCTCAATTCGAACAGCTGAGTCTTTACTCATTTTCAAAAAACATCTAAAGACTCATCTTTTTCACTTGCACTTAACCAACTAATACTAGTACTTACCTTTTCTTTTTCCTGTCTATCATATTCAATTAAAAAAAAAAAAAAAAAAAAAACAACCCTGGCTACATGTTCTGTACTAGACTAACTGAGACTTGTCATAGCACTTGTATACCGTTGTTGTTCTCTTGTTGATCTGATTGTTTCTACTGTTCTCATTTGTAAGTCGCTTTGGATAAAAGCGTCTGCTAAATGATTAAATGTAAATGTTAAATGTAAATGGCATCTCCTCTAACATTATGTCAAATTTCTACTGCTGCACTATAGAGACCACAAAGCCCTTCAGAGAGTGGTGTGAACTGGACATAAACTCCCAGCCTTACATGACATCTATCATACTCGCTGCTTGAGAAAGGCCCACAGCATCATCAGGGACCGCACTCACCCTGCTCATCACCTGTTTGCCACACTGCCATCTGGCAGATGCTTACGATCCATCCGATCACAGACAACCAGACTGAAGAACAGCTTCTATCTTCAAGCAATCAGGCTGCTTAATAGCCAGCTATCCTTCATCTAAAACCAGAATACATGCTGCTCTTAAGCTTATTATTTATTGTACTTGCACTGCCACTTTTAATATTCTTTCATGTAGCTCTGTGACACTCTACAATGACATTTTGGACACTGCTCTACTCGGAAATACAAAATTGGAATACGTGCTGCTCTTAAGTTTATTATTTACTGTACTTCACTGCCACTTTTAACTTTCTTTCATGTAGCTTTGCGACACTCTGCAATGACATTTTGGACACTGCTCTACCCCAATATTCTTATATCAATACCTCAGGACTACTAACATCTCTTAACACTGTCTACCCTTATTGTAACTGTTAGCAGATGAGGGGAGGGGCGGGGCCATCTTCATTGAAGAAGGCGAGCTGTGTGCAAAGCAGAGCGGCACATGAGCTCTCGTAGTAAGAGCGGTCCGTCTCAGAAAGTTCAGCCTAGTGTGGGCATGGCCCAGTTGAGAGGTGCATTCAAATACAAAGCTGTCAGCGATATTAAATCATTGGTGACAGTGTTCTGCTCAAAACCGCCTAGAAGGATTGAGCTGCTCGATAAAGAGAGGCACCAATCCTAACGTGTAAACACACTGGCAGATGAAAGAGCTGTGTCGAGAGTGATGCACGCGGGGGCTTTGCCGGGATTAAATCACTCAAGCCTGATTGCTCATCCCAGCGAGTTCGCCATTTCTACACCGCATTCCAAATTATTATGCAAGTGATATATCAATAGGATTTTGGTACAATAAATAGTCAGATTTTTGTTTGTGTGGTTTTCCACATCTTTTTAGATAACTGGTATCAATCTCAGACAGGTTTGGTCAATAGTTTGCCAGGTCTTCTTAGGTAAATGGAAACCCTACTTGAAAAGGTTGTTCCAAATTATTAAGCAAGTCACAGTTCTCATGAAATATGGTGAGGAAGAAAGATCCTTTTGAAGATGAAAAGTATGGTATGAAAAAAAATGCAATGTCTTGCAAAAGGCATCAAAACAAACAATATTTTGTGAAAAGCAAATAGAGATTATTGAACTGTCAAAAGATTTGTAAGTGACTTAGAGCACAGAAAATCTTGGTCAGATAAAGATTTATTAAGCAAAGTTTCTGTCAAACAAATGAACTATATTGTAATACTAGCTGTAAAAAAGCCACTGCTGAGCAGCAGACAGATGTTTGAAGCTACTGGAGTCTCAAGATCCTCTCCGTGCAGACTGACAGTTGTGCGTAAAGCTGCGTTTCAGTCACTGCTAACCAAATCTCACAAAGAGAAACCTGCACAGTGGCTGTAGAAACACATTTTCAAACTGTTTTTGGAATGCAGTGTACCTCTGAGTAACTGGGAGGAGAGAAACTCAAGAGCGGGGCAGGTGGGGCTCAGTGAAGCTGCAAGCATTTTGCTTTGATCTGTCAAGGATTAAGCTGCTCAGTGTAACGAGAGGTGCTGATCCTCACATGTAACACACTGGCAGATCAAGTACGCATGATGTGTGCCGGCATGAAATTGCTCAAGCCTGATCGCTCAACCCACAAGTTGAATTTTGAGTAGATTTTTGCTCTTTTAGGGCTTACTTGCTAGAAATAAGCTCTTTCAGAATTACCGGATGGCGGCAGGGGAACAGGACCGGAACTGCTGTGATGCTGAGGTGCGAAGAGAGTGGATCAGTTGAGCAGAGAGGTCTCAATCCAGCTGCGAGGTGTGTCAACGGTGAGCAGGCTTCAGGATCAGTGTAGAGCAAAGAGTCGTCACTGAAGGAGAAGAAATCTGAGAATTCTGTGGCGAACACCCGCTTATATAGCCAGATGCCCCGCCCATTCATATGATTGCAAATTTTTATTCTGCCTAAGGCATACTGAGTTGTCAATTAGAATCACTGTTCCCAGGTCATGACCAGAAAATGGTAGGAGTCAAAAGGTTTGTAGAGGCCTTCATTTGATTTAGAAACATGCTCATGCGTGCACACACACACAGTCTGGTTCACTATCCTTGTGGGGACAAGAAATGTGTACCATAAGACTGATCTAAAACCATGTTGTGAAGCCTTTTCCCTAACCCTCAATTAAGAGTTATCATAGTGTGTTTGTTTTTCACAGTTTCAGTAGCAGGCTATGCATGTTTATCTTTTATTTAAACACATTTCTCATGTTCTCAAGTACAGATCATATACTTACACCACCCTCAAAAGGTAGAAAGCAAAGAGAGAAGTTCTTGACATGGCTGAAAGAAAGAAAGGACTCACACACAGACAGACTCGGCTCCAAATGACAAATGTACATATTACTCTAGCAATCTAGCAGGGCAGATAAAAAGGAAGAATGCATTGCAAAAGGTGAGGGAAAGACACCGTGGCAACAGGATCTGGGTCCAAACGCAGGTTTATTTCACCAAAAAGGCAGACACAGTTCAATCAAAATAGAAACAGATCAAACAAGATCTGAAAAACAACTCAAACAAGAACAGGATCGGGATACAAATGCGGCAACAGAAGGTGCTTGCAACCATAACCTACAAACATTTAATTAATTAGCCAGCCAGAGTAGCGGGAGTGTGGTGTATAAATAGTCCTTGACAATGGGGAACAGCTAAGGGTATAAAAAGTGAGAGGTGTGTGGAGTTTGGGGAATGGAGTCTGGGAGGACGGGAGATGGCGACCTCTGGTGGTGAGAGGGAGAAACGCGGGGTCTGGACTCATGAGAGCAGGGTTGCTAGCACACATTTTGAGCCAAAAGTAGGGAAACATCCTGAAGTTCATCACAGGGTTAACACACTCAACCCTAGAGGCAATGTAGTGTCTCTGATTCTTCTCATTTAGTTTGTGGGGGAAACCGGCACAGTTTAAATTATTGCACAGATACTATTTAAACTGAACTGAGCTGCATGATGACATCACTGAATTCAATGATGAACTGCCTTTAACTGTCATTTTGCATTACTGACGCACTGTTTTCCTAATTAATGTTGTTCAGTTGCTTTGATGCAATCTTTTTTGTTTAAAGCGCTATATAAATAAAGGTGACTTGACATAACAAACCCAGTCAGGGAATCCAAACCAAGGACCTTCTTGCAGTGAGGCAATAGTGCTACTCACTGAACTATTAAACTTCCAATCCCCCTGAGTTCCCAGTTCCTGCACAGATCCAATACTGAGAACTTGCTTCCATCCATTGTGCAGAACACTTGCATTACTACTTTTTAACTGACCTTACTACTTTATAATGTTTAACTAGAAGAGATAAAAAAAAAAAAAAACACCTGATTGAGCACTTCTCAGCTGTTGAGACTGAAACTGTTTGTATTTTCTCACCTTGAAGATAATGTACATTTTCTTAATTGATAATAACTAGATAAATAATTTCACCAAATTCAACATATTCTTGGATCAACAGTCTAGTTGATCCTGGAACAACATTCTAATTTACCAATCAGGACAGAGGGATAACTTTTCAGAAAATATCTGTTTTAGGCTTACGATCACGATTAGGTGCTTCTACACCCTTGTTAATAAGCTATCATTTCACACTAATTTTATGAATAAATTATGGGTAGAGTTAGGTTTAGGGGTAGGCATTGGGTTTAGTCTATTTTTATTGTCAGTAATGTTGATCCAGGATCAACAAAAGATGTTGATCCAGGAACATGTCTTACCTTTCAAAATCATGGCAGCCATAGAGTCCAGGCCACTTCTGGCAATGACTCGACTTGGTTCAGTTTCTAGACGGTTACATTAATATATCAATAATTAACAGAAGATTGTTTTAAAATGGACTTAATACCCTGACAGTATCTTAAAATGTTAACTACTAGTTAAATGTCATGAATTTGTTGAATTTGTCAGCAACAAAATATCTGCAGTAAAACTTAAATAATAAAACAATATTATAGGACAGAATATTTTCCAATATTTAGAACAATAGCAAATCTATTTATGTAATGTTGCTGGTCATTCTTTTATATGCTTGCTTGTATGTATTTTAAACACACTAATGTGCTTTAGGTGATTCATTCATCTACACTCACGCAGCGTAGGATGAGTCTAGTACCTGTGCTCGTGTCCACCATCCCAGCAAACACAGTACGTTGTGAGGACGTCACCAGTTGGTTGTCATTTGGTCAGCATGACGTTACTTTATGGCAATGGCGTGAGGACGTTGTGGTAACATTATTTTTTTAGAATTTTGGCTAATGTTCCAGAAATTTTGTTGCCACGTCCTCCAAAGATGTAGCTAGTTAGTCCCGTGGAGACGTTGTAGCAACATGGTCAGTTGGTCTCCAGATAACTTTTCAGATTATTGCATTACATGTGTTTGTCTTTGTCTTTGTCTGAATTTAGCAAACATTTTAAATGATGGCATGATCAAGGCCGCATTAACCATTGGGCTAGGCGGTGCTGAAGCCCCGGGGCCCGAGCCAGAAGGGAGCCCACGATGTGTAGTAGATTGGCGGACATCGGTAGCATCGATCGCCAAAGCCCCACCATGCCCCTCACTTTTTAAAGCCCATGTTGCAGGTTAACCACCACTGTCGATTAATGGGTACATAAATCGTTCAAGATATGTATATCATTTTTAAAATGTCTCAAAAATGGCCTTAAAGACCAGTTTTTTACGTTTTTGGTATTAACGTTTTTTTTTACGCAATTCGGTGATGACGTCACATTGGGGAGAAGTGGAGGAAAGGTAGCCTCAGCCTATTATGATGCGCGTTCCAGGCAACCCGTAACCCGTGTTTTTCCAACCTTAAACCCGTGAAAGTGCACTGGAACGGCAGTCAAACCCGTGACTTCCCACCCGTGAACTCGTACTAGATCGATGTACTCCGAGTTCCGACGTCAAACAGGACGCGAAACAACAATGACAGCCCCTACGGATAATGCCTACGGATGCAGTGTTTATGCAAGTGGTACACGTTGAAAAAACGATTTTAGGTCAATGTAACGTTGCAATAAAATAAATAATCTAGCTACAATTCAAAGCCAATTAAATGCATGGTCCGAGGAGAATGAGTGAGTTGGTGAAGTGTCCTGGTGAGTTGCTATCATTTAGCAATGCAGCAATGAGCACTGCAGCTAGTCTACGAGCAGCAGTGCACAATAACGACACACACATATATATATATATATATATATATATATTACTGTCATTGGATAGCACCGAGTGAAAAAATAAACGTTTTCTTTATATCTAGTGGCAGTGATCATGACGTTAGTTCATATAAGTACCAGTAACCTTTGTCATAGTGTCGTACTGGTAAACTTTGTCTTTGTCATCTAGAAATAGGAGGCATCATGCTAGCTATATGGGCGTTTCTAAGCGTTTATCTCTTCCTCCGGTGAAAATGTTGTTGCAAACGTAGCCGCGTGTCTGTCGCTATGTTTGGCTGGTGCTTGTGTGTAAACTGCGTTGGAAAGCTGGTGCTGTAGGGAAGTGAGTGCGTTTGGTCGCTGTTGGTCGATCTACCTATCGATCTATCTGTCTGTCTATCTATCTATATCTATGTATTTATCTATAATCTGCGCTATCTGAATACTCTCGTCTACTACTCGTCTCTCTAGTCACTCTCAATGCGGGCTTTGGTAAATTCTCTCCCCAATGTGACGTAATGCAGTGCATTGTGGGGGAAAGGAGAATCGTTGCAAACCGCTGTAAGATAGTACCTACTTTTTCCTATTTTTATTCCATTTTGTGATACCCAACCACATAAAATACAATGGATAACAGTTTAAATGTTCATTACTAACAAGCAAATTGCACAAATTCGTTGAAAGTGGTAGTTTATACAACCGACTTTAATATCTTCCTTCAATTCCATGCATTACCTTCAGAGTTTAAAACATCACATTTGAATTTGGTTTAACAAACAAATGCATTTATTCTGTATTTTACTTTAGTACAACCTGTGCACGTATCTCCTATCAGATAATCGCTGCACCTCTCTTCACTTCATTCTGGTGTAATCTAGAAATGGTCATGCTTATCTTTGATAAGTAAAAATGTCAACTATTCTAAAAAAAATAGTGAGAAAACATGAGTTAGTCACTAAAATCCACAGTTTATTTTACTAAAACTGATGATGGAGTGGGAGTTGTGAAACAGCAAATGGACCAGACATATGGAGCAGATAAGAGCAGCGTCATCGTCCCCACAGATTATTAACTTGATAGATGTATATTGCTTTTTGTGGTTGAACAAACTCTATAGGCCTAGTATATTCGCTTATGGGTTGAGAAAATCCTTTTGCATGTCATGATGTAAGTTTTTCATTTAAAGGGGTCATATGATACAATTTAAATTTTTCCTTTCTCTTTGGTTACAATCTCTTGGTGCATAAAGAAGATCTGTAAAGTTGCAAAGACTAAAGTCTCCAGTCCAAAGAGATATTCTTTATAAAAGTTAAGAGTCAACCACACCCTCCTAAAATGGCTTGTTCTAACATGCCCCCACATATCTACGTCATTATGTGGGAAAATTTGTGTAACAAATTAGCTCAAAGTGAGATGAACATAATTAATCATAACGCGTTATTATTAATTACATTCATCTTCAGGAATTACTTGTAGCATTATAGCATTAAAAGTACAATAAAATGATTTGTTCGTCCGCAGGGCGGACAGTGTTAATCGTTTATTGACTCTAAGTAAACTTAATTCTCTGGCCACGAAAAATAATTTTACTACTAATACATTGTTCCCACAGCATGTAACAAAACCGGAACGTTAAAGTGACCTCGTCCCGTGAGCGGCAAACATGCAACATCTGACTAGACACAAACATACACACATTAAACATAGATGCCAACGCAAGAAAGGCATGGGTAGAGAGAGAGAGAGGGAGAGAGAGAAAGAGGGCACTGCAGAGAGAGAGAGAGAGAGAGCGCACTGCAGAGAGAGAGAGAGAGCGCTCACGTGCAAGAGAGTGGAGAGTCATGGTAGTATTTACTCATAAGCTAAATCACAACCTGTTGAGAACCATCAAAGAATCTCATCACCTTAATTAAAAGGGGTCAAAGCCTAGAAGCACATCTAAATAGTTAACAAGTGGTTACTTGCATTGGTTCTGTAGTTCCTGAGTAAAGTGTCCCGGTGCATGTATAATGCGTAGATTCCTGTTGAATCCTGTTAGGAGTGAAACCTTCGTCATTTCATCCCGGAAGGGGAGTCGCAAGGTTTCCAAGGTGATGGGTGTCTCCAGGGAATCGCAAGAAACCCACTTTTTGGGTGTGGAAGAGGTTTTATCTGGTTTCCCTGTAACACACATTTTGGATAGATTGACTAGTAACAAGGCGTATAGTTTAGACGGGAAAATGTTTCTTTGTCCCTGAGACACCTCATTTGCATGTTTAATGGCAGGCGTGATTAACTGTGTAGTTTTACCCAAAATATCATACAAATAGTATGATGCATTTCATGATCACATAGAGTACATCATGGTTTGAGGAATAAAGAGCAGATCATTTTGATACCAAGTGTGGGATTACAAATTTATAAAATGTTAAATCTAGGTTCCAATGTAATAGCATATAAACTGAAAATGTTTTGAGGTACATTTTGAGGTAAAAAAGGATCAAAAACCAGGTGTCTTAGATAATGACTTTTTGTCTTTGTGCAATTCCTTGCCATTTGGCTCAAGGCACAGCTGTGCCTTTTGTTTCTATGATAATGTGAAAGTATGGGTGATACTGTCAGGCACCTCTGTATTTAAATGACACTGTTATACTGATAAGATCAAAGATGGGAAAATGGCCAGCATCAGGCCGATCCCTGTATTCAATTTGCATCCTTTGTATAAATTGTCTCCACCTCTACTGTATGGATCCCTCCCACTTGAATGTATAAAAACTCCAAAGTATCACTGCTTTGGTTAGACTTTTGATGACTGTAGCACTAAGCAGAGCGTTCTCAATAAAGAATTCTGCTGAAGATTACCCAAGAGTCTCCTGGTCTTCGCTTCTGAGTTTCCAACACAAGTATGAAACATTTAGAATATATTAAACCAGAGAAACATTCATACACCTGAATATTAGCATTTAGAGCTTAACTAATGCAAATAAATAGTGGTAACTAGACTAATGTAATAGGGAAACATACTGACAACACATGCATATACCAGATGCATTTGTAACTAATTAATTATAGTCTAAAATAAAGAAAACGTCTTTATGTGTGTGTGTGTGTGTGTGTGTGTGTGTGTTTGATGTGTTTTGAAATTATGGAGACAGACCATTGGTGCCTGGCACAGGGGTCATTTGCTCCTCCTGGAATGCGTTTGAAGTCCAATGGAGAGAAGCGGAGAGAAGCAGAGAGTTGCTGTTTAACATAATCTTGATAGTGGGGGGGGGGGGGCGTACCATAAATGTAGAATGTGAGGCCATGTCTTCGATTTATATGCAAATGTCACAAGGCTAAAAGGAATTTCTAAGATATAAAGCCCCAATGATCATACCTGATCCAAAGCAGGTGTTACAGAATCCCCCCTTTTGGCTGTCGAAGTTCACCTGTAAAACATTGTCAGACAACAGTTGTCATGATGGTCAGACAGCAGGTGGATCATGATGATCGGATGACAGGTGCATCCTGATGGTCAGATACTAGGTGGTTTCTAATTTTCCTCATCCTTTGGACCATCAGCTTGGGTGTTAACCCTCTTTTCCAGTGGCTCCATTTGAAGGTTCGAGGAAGGGCAGCTGTGCACCTGTTCATGGACCTTTGCACCCTATTGACTCTGTTAAACAGGGCAAAAGCAAAGCCGAGAGTTAGGGTGTACCCGATTGCTGTGGTGAGGCAAAGTGCAGTGTCCGCAGAGGACCAGGATCAGGCGATGGGAAAGGTTGTCTGGACAGGCAGCCGAGACAGTGTTAGGAGGGCTGTGTCGATTGGGGTGATGTCAATTGCCTGGGACCCCCCCCCTTTCTCAATGCTCAGTTCCCATTCAGGTTCCAGAGTGAGATTGTGGTCCTTGAAGAAAGCTGAAATTTTTACCTCGGATTGGTACTCTTCACTTGAAAAGTGATACAGCGCCAGGTCCTTGAGGTGGAAGATGGCACCTTTGGGCACTTGAATCCACATAATCTGGTTGGGCAGGCTGACACGGGTGGCAGTGTCATGCTGGTCATAGGTCAGTGTGGCGGTACGGATGGGCATGTTAATGAACCACTGATTTCCCACAATCTCTGTTTGCATTTCTGTGACTTGTGTGCGAGGTATGGCCTCAGCCGGGCAGAGTGTCTCTCTTTGTATGGGTTTTAAGCCGCATATTCCTTCAGTGTTGTTTCTGAGGAAGGGCTTGCTGGCGCAGAGATAATGAATGTCTTTGGGCAGGGTACACATTCGCAGATTTGGGGCTATGTATAACTGTGGGTTACTGTCATGGTAGGCTAACATAACTGGTGTGTGTATCCTGATGTGAGTGTTTCCTTGCCAAAATCCAACATTGATTCTCATTGAGTCTTTGAGTCTGTAAATCAGGAGTTTTCTGATGCACTTCTTGTGAGTCGATGCGATTTGAAGGATGATCAGGATGGCTGTCACTTGTACTTTGATGACTGGAAGTCCAGCTTGCAGTGTTGCTGTGGGAGAGGTTTGCTGTTAACCCACAAAACACCTGCTCTGGGCACACCGTGCCTCAATATTGTGTCCTTAAATGCCATTGACCATGTGGCTTTGGGGCATTGGTCCTCTGTACGGATGCATTGGCTGTTGAGGGCCATTAAAGTTTGGAGGCACATCTCTGTGATCACTTTCCAGGTTCCGTTGTGACTGGAGAATCACTGGATGGTTCAGGAAGTGCAGAGCAGGCTCTTTTTGTCATCTGAGTAGTTTGTGCTCTGGTGGGAGCAGCGTTCTGCTGAAGTGGGCACCCCCTTTAGTTCTGGCCATGTTGTTGGTGTAGACCAGCACTAAGACAGTAGTTGGTGAATCCAGCTGTCAGATAAAACTCCTTGGGATGAGGGTAAATCAGGCATGGCAAAGAGTGCAGATGCCATTTGAGTTTGATGTTAGGTGGTCTTGAGTCAGTCCACGTAGTTAGCATTAGCTATGCATCATTGTCTCTTGTGAAGAGCAGCTTTAGCATTGGCAGTTGTCTCTTCAGAAAAGGGGGTGTTGCTCAAAGTGGGACTGGGTTCCCTCCATTCCCTTGCAGGTGTGTGGTTGAGGGTTTGGCCATGCTGTCTGTTGAGCTGAACAGCGACCCCTTTTTGTATATGCTGGGACTGCAGTCTTATATATTCACAAGAGTAAATGTCTGGTAATGTCTTGGCAGAAAGTTCCCGCACTTGACAGGGCTTTTCCAGGGGGTTGCGATGTCTGCGAGAAACAGAAAGTAGCAGGTTGAGCTTTGGTTATTTTACGCAGGTGTCCTTGGCAGCCACCATGATTGACAACAAGACCTCATAGGGAAGCTAATGTATTTGCTTGTGAAGGCAGGTCTGGTGTGTGCTTAATGCATGCTTTGAAGAGTGTGAGGCTCAAGGCCATATTCTCATAGCTGGCTGTGAGATTTGCTCGTGACCTCGGTGACCTGACAGTCTGTCTGGGCGAACTGTTTGGCTAAAGTGGCAGGAGTTTTGCACTTCAACCTTGAGTTTCGGCTGTCTCAAGTCCAACAAAGGGTCAATGTGATCCAGCAGCTCTTTATCAATGAGAAGGTGGTATGCGTGTATGACTGCATGTTCAGTGCACACCTTTGGGGCCTTAAGAGTTCAGTTCTGTTTCTGAGCTTCATCATGGGGTCTATTAGAGGTGTCTATAGTTAGAGGTGACATAAAAGTTGGGTTTACTTCAGTGTCACCAGAGCTCCAAGTTTCGCTTTGTTTTCCAACATGCTGTTTCCTGGATGCCCCCCTTTTCGATTGGGTTCCTCAGGAGTCTTGATACCGGGTTTGTCTGGTGACCGGTATGCTGAAAGGTCATCCTGGATGTGCAGCCATCAGCTGAAGTGGCTGGGTGATGCCATTACTTGGTGATGGAATGGCTGGCCCTGTGGTCAGTGGCTAGTTAGCAAAGATCTGGGTTGTGGGCTGGTCTGACCTTGAGACTGGGTTCTTGCGACCAGCTGAAATGTCAACCCTGATCTTTGTGACCTGGCAGTGCACTTCAGACGAGTTGGCTGGCTGGAAAGGTGAACATTCCCGCACTTGAGCCCAATTCTATGAATGCTTCAAGTCCATTGGGGCTCAGATCAATACAGCAGGTCTATGTTGGTGAAAAGAGGGCATGTGTCCAGTTGTGTTGTGTACATGGGGTGTACAGTCTCATGGAGCTGATGGCCACATGCAGGGGAGTTGGCCATGTGTGTATTTTGGCCTGTAGTGGGTGGTCAGCCATCTGCTGATGTGCTGTCTGGGTGCCATGACCGTCTGGCTTTAGGATGGATGTCTCTGTGGTGAGAGACTGTTGGCCGCGATCTGGGCATTTCTCTTAGTAGGAGGGCATTCTGGTAGGTTGTTTGTTTCTCATGCTGCTCGTAGTTAAAAGGAGTCTGCTGATCTGTTCCTGTTTGTCCTGCTGGTCAGGCCACTCTCAGGATCAGTTCTTTAAATGTCCTCAGGATCTTTTCATGCTGGCCCATGTGCTCTCCAGAGTCAGTTCTGGTACTGTGCAGAGATAGGCAGGATTTTAACAGTCTCTATGGAGGCAGCGCTGTGTTCTCTGTCGGTCAATGTACTGCGGATTTCGTGTGGAGGGAAGGTCCTGGAGTTGAAACCTTCCTCCCTTGTTGCCTGTTCTGTCATCTGCCGTAGACTCATTGTTGTAGTAAACTCGTAGTTGTAGTTTTTGTAATCCCCTTTGACAGTTTCAGTCTGCTGGTACAGGATGTTGTGTGCCTCAAGGCTGGGGTTGATCCTGAGCAGATGATCTTGTGTGGTCACACTGGCAGAGTTCAAGCATAAAAGTCCCTATTTTGCAAGTAGGCAAGTGTTGTGGCCTTTTGCAGTATTTAGGTCGAGAGTTGTAATGTCTCTGGCCAGCTTGTTGGGGTCTGTGGGTCCACACAGTGTGTGTATCTGCAGTGATCCTCTGGAAGGGACCCTGCCCCACCCCCCGTGGTTGCTGGCTGGGGATGTGTGAAGTGTGAACAGTGGGTTCTCGCCCCCCCTCGCAGGTTTGTACTGGGGGCCTGGGCTTGCTTGTCAGGGGAAATTTTGTGAAATTTTGTTTTTCCCCATCTGTTCATCTTGTGGTCTGCAAGCATATTTCAGTTCATTGGTGACATTGAGGTCACCTTGGCTTTGTTTGACTTTACACGATTGGTGCTTGGGTTGTCTTGTTGCTGAGCCAAGGACTTAGGTTTCAGCTTGGGTGAATCAGCTTCAGGTGGCATTCACAGGCGTTGTTTTGATTTGCCTGGGCCATTACTTAAGAGAGCTTCAGCCTGTTGGAGATCTCTGGCTTTGATCCCAGCTGCTTTCTGTGCTCAGTGTCTGTGCATGTTTTGTAAAGGCCTCCTGAAGCTTTCCACTTCCTCCTGTAGCTCCTTGTCCTCGTCATCCGCTGTCACTTGCTGGTCCAGTTGGTCTGGCAGTTCTGTGCACGCTCCCGGTCCTCCGGCCTCCCTGTGGGCATTTTCCATTTCCTTTAACTGGATGATGCGGCTGTGGGCAAGAGCACTGATGATCCTGGCTGGCTCTCTGTACCTGTAGCCTTGGTTTGATCATGGTCTGTCTGCCAGTTCAGGTTGTCGTCCAGGCATTTCGCTCAGGTGCCGTAGATCAGGAGAAGTCCCGGACTGGGGTTGGTGTCCATTGCAGTGCTTAGTCAGGTTGCTGGCTGATCAGGTGGGTGGCAGGGCTGGATGATCTGGACACAGGTGTAAGACAGGTGGAGAGGGAATAACACAGAAAGCCAATGTAAGTATGTAAAGATTTAGTGAGCTAAAATGTTTGGGCTATGTGTTGCGTGGTTAATTGGTGTGATCAGTTAGTGACGCACACTAAACGCTTAGATATCGTGGCTGATAAGGCGGGAGAGGATAACTGGTGTGAGTGAGCACCTGAAAACTATGAGTAACACTGTTGATGGGTGATAACCTAGGGGGTCATTTAATGACTTAGACTATTCAGGTTTATTAACATTATTACCAAGTATTCTCTGATGGTTCAGACAGGTTTACTCACTATGAAGGTATCAACTAAACAAACTGAAATAAAATCAGGAAGAGACAGAGGGAGGGTTGATTTAATTAAAATCAACTTAGCTGAATCTGTACCTTGAAGCTAAAAATAAATGAATGAAATTAAATCATAGAGAGGTAGTGTTAAATAACACATAATTCTGTCTTTATCTTTTCGATGCCGTCCGACCATTCTCAGTCCTTGCATGAGCTCATGGAAAGAAGTAAATGAACATGAAGCCTTTTAGTCTGCTCACAAATTTCTTCCCCGTTTATTATTACATTCACACATTATATAGTTGCATTGCAAGGGGTGGTGTAGTGGTTTATCCAATGAGATATGGATTACATATGTGTGGTACACAAGCCAAGAAATATATGTTATATAAAATGGAAGTATGGCCAGGAAGTTCTGGACATATTAGGAGCACACTTGGCCAAGTATAAACAAACTAACACAAGAAGAAAAAACCAAACTCAATAACCATCGGGCCTATAGCCCCCGTCCTGGTCTGAACATCTGAACTCATGAAGAAATATGCATGTGTGCGCATACATTGAGGTATAGAAAGAGAACACAGAAGGGAAGAGGGAGCAAGACAGAAGAAAAGGAGTAAAAGGGATGAGGGATTGCAGAGAGGCACAAAACATCTGTCAGAGAGCATAATATAATCTAACAGTTCCCCCATTTGTTTATATAATAAACAACATAAAGGCTCTCTGCCCAATTCCCCTTCTCTTAACATTAGCTCAGCATTTTTCTCATTCCACTTAAGATCAGCACATTCAACAGTTCTATTCATCAACACACTCACGAGCATCCTTTACCAACTTGCGAGTGTTCGCTACTTCCCTTGCCTTATAATTCCTAAGCATTCCTAGACATATTCAGTAAACCTTTATTAATCAGCATCAGTCAACCTTGATCAAACATTTACTGTCCGCCTCATTATGAGGGTTATCTGTGCAACATAATATTCCCACTATAACACATTTTGTCCTTTAAACATAATCTGTTCATTTCGCAGTGCAGGTAACTGTAAGCCTTGTAGCTTTTCCTTAGCCTCAGTCTTAACAATATGGTTGGCTAGTTAATACCAAATGTTCATAGCAAATGTATGGTGTATCTTCATTATCTAGCCAATGTTCCTCACCCATATTTACAAGGAAATATGTACAGGTGAGCAGGCTTTCAACACAGCCAGGCATATTACCAGTTTAGCAGTCATGGCCTAATAATTTTAGTATTATTCTTACAAGTTCTAGTTTGCTTCACATCTTTGGTTTCTAAAAATACCTCATTATCCCCAACTGGATATGCTTAATGTATTAAACCTTAACCAGGACAGTCAGATTCGGGCCAATATAAACTAACCCCTAATGTCACCTGGATGTCTGCTGGGTTGCTGACTTACTACAGCTCTCAGGCTTTTAATGCCAGGTGGACTTCTAGAGGTGGTCCAATTTTTCATCTCGTCTCATTTGTGCTGCACTTTTACTTTTAACTTGTGTTATTAATAATTCTAGTGTAAAAATCAAGTTAATCTAACAAATGAACTTTTAAAGTCTATATCAGTGCTATAGACCTATGCAGTAACTCGAGTCAACTAGAACAACAACATTATCAGTAATGTCAAACAAATACACAAAAAATAAATCTTCTGATAAATCTAAACCACATCATAATCTCTTCGTTCCATGCTGTATCAGAATGATGTCAGGATCAGGATGATTTAATCAGTCTCTTTCCCCTGCTAAGAGTTGCTCCTCAATCTTTCCTTGATTCTGGCAGGATCTTAATCAGTTGGAGCAAACAGCTGGCTTTTAAGCCACCAGTTGAATTTGCTCATTCTCTTCGCTGGTCCCCCTAAGGGACTCTTCTGCCCCTGCCTGGGTTAGAGGCACACCTGGTGTGAACTCAGGATGTTCCTCCTTTCCACGACAAGGAATACCGAAGCCATGTATATCGCTGTCTCATCGGACATTCCAGATTAGCGGAGTAAACCATCCTTGATATCAGAAGAACTACCTATACCTGTGATAGGAGATCTTAAAATGCTTTTGTCAGAAACAACATGTTTACTCATCACCCAGTCGATCCTTTATGTAGTGACCTGTGAGGAAAAAATCGTGTGGACTGAGGGCTATCTATTTTCCCAATAACACCAGTAGAGTGAGAGGACTAGAACCCATATCATTCCAATTTCAATCAATATCATTTATTTATTTATTTTTTCCATCTGATTTCTCTCCTCTTCCCCCTGTATACCACGTCTAAGTGGAATACACTAAAGTTCAGTTCAACTCAACTCAATGATTTCTGTGTTGTTTCAAGGTATCTCACTATCATCAAATAATTTCTGAAACATGACCTTTTTTATTCAGGCTTTTAACCTATTAATATCAAGTTTTTTCTGTGAAACTCTCAGCCCACATATAACATGTTAACAAGCACAATGTATTTCATACATATGACACATAATCAGTTTGATGAAGTCTGTCATGACATCCTGAAAGGGAAAAATAAAAAGTTAAGTTTGGGGTGGACAGAGCAAGCCTTCTTGCTCTGCCTTCCCATGTTTTACCCTGCGCAGGTGCGGCACTTTTTCTTTTCCTGCCACTAAATATCCCAAGCCAGGATAATTAGCCAAATTAATCCATAGCCATTATTTTCTTGGGCATATTCTTGGGAAAATTTTGAAACAGCTGTTCATGGCAGTTTGTCTGCCTTGGTGCACCATCACTCACACACTTTCACACCCACCTCTGGCCAGAGCATCATGTCTTTTTGTCACTGCCTTCACAGACAGTGAATTGAATGGGGAATGTGTGTTTCTAGGGTGGAATACCACCAAGCCTTTCTCGAATGAAACAATTTTGGTACCAACAGAAGCTACTCAATGTAGGCACTGTGGCATTCCCCTTGCAACAGTGTCTAAACGTTGGACTAAAACAGTTGGATGATGTCTATTACAGTGGGGCTGAATTTCTCATCGCGTTCACAACCCCAAAATTTTCACTATTTTGTCAAAATAATCTTTTAGGCCTAGGCATGCCATTATTGAAAGAACCAATTTTAATTTCTGAGATATAAATTATCTGTGTATTTTAGTTTTGTCTTTACTAGTTTTTTCTATTGCTCATGAGCTGCACTTAAAGATTGGAGATCTCCACATAATCTTGGATCCATGGCCAAAAACACTTACATCATGTAACCGCTTTCTCTGGGTATGACAGCATTTGTGATTTGACAAATTTGGAATTTTAAAACTTAAATTCAGCCCTAAGAAATCTATATTTACCAAGATGGAGTGACTAGTATCATTGCTTTACAATTCATATTTTGATCTGGGACACTTTGTGCCCTCTACTCCCCTATGTTTCAAGGAATCTTGGAACATCTATGTTTATCAGCTTTACAAGAAGCTATGTCTTTACATCAGAGTCTAAACCCTCCCTATATTTCAAAGTAAGTCCTCTCTATGCTAAATCCAGTCCAAGTTTTAGCTGATTGAGAAATCAAGCAAACATTTAACTTCTTTCATAGGGTTGGACTGGTGCCTATTAAAAGAAAGCAGTTTGTTGTTAGTTAAACAGCTTACAAAGAACTGCTATTAGACCATTGAATTATTAAGTTGCAAATTAATATGACAAATCAAAATCTGAGGCGGTCTCTGTAGTGGTCACTGTATATGCAGTACCTGCCCACGAGGGAAAAGATGAAAGTCTCCGAAAATCATTTGAACATGTCTTGGCTGTTTTAGTGTCTTTTTCCTTCTGCAGTGTCTTCCAGTCTGTCACTTGGTGATGAGGATATGATGGGGCATCGGAGTTTTGATTCGGGATGCAGTTATCTTCCACTCTGCCTCTCATGGCAGATGTCTGCAATGTTTTCAGTCTTTCTCCATTCCAGCCCCTCCCAGAAGTGTCAGATTCCTCTTACAGGGGGTGTAGCCGATCGCTCCTCAGCTTTTCCTGTTCTTCACAGCCATAATGTCTCTTTCTTCATGTTGTATCGCCCTTTGGCAGCTGCCCAAGATGTCGTCTTGTTGCTTCTATAAAATGAACACTCAAGAGAACCGCATTATGAACTTCGACCACAACTGCATATAAGCAATATGTGTGGTACACAAGCCAAGAAATATACGTTATATAAAATGGAAGTATGGCCAGGAAGTTCTGGACATATTAGGAGCACACTTGGCCAAGGATACCTCAACTCTGAGCAGAAGGACAGACCGAACTCAACAACCTTCGGGCCTATAGCCCCTGTCCTGGTCTGAACATCTGAACTCATGAGGAAATATGCATGTGTGCGCATACATTGAGGTATAGAAAGAGAACACAGAAGGAAGGAGGGAGCAAGACAGAAGAAAAGGAGTAAGAAGGGAGGAGGGATTGCAGAGAGGCACAAAACATCTGGCAGAGAGCATAATATAATCTAACAGGTAGAATAAAGTAAAATAAAAAATAAATAAATAAATAAATAACACAAATAAAACCAACGTATGTGAGGAGGGGCAAACCTAACTGAGTCTATACAGAAGGTTATAGTATAAACAAGAAGTGAAACCAGGAGTGAGACTTTAAACTCTCACAGTGTCAGTTAGTCGGATGCTAACAGCTAACAGTTAAGTTAGCTTTGGCTACACTCAGTTGCATATAAAACTGAAAGTGGGGGTTTCTTCGCCCAATATCAGATAACTTTAGTATAAAACTATTTATACACACTGCCTCTGGGATTTCTTCACCAGATAAGTGGGACTTATGCGGTTGTTGCAACAATTTTGATTGAGATTTTAAGACTCCCAGTTATCATTAATCCAACACTGACCTGCAGTATTCTAAGATTAATTTTGCTCTGTGAACTGGTGAGAGGGCACACATTAGTTAGCTATGCTAATGGTTGAACCCATGGGAGTAATAGTCTAGTTGTATGACATTGGAAGATGCAATGCCATCAATCTAGCTATACATAACTTAAGGCTTTAATTTTAAGATACGCGAGGAACATCGCTCGCTATCTTCTTCACGCTAAAAGAGGGTTTCTTCGCTCAATTTAGGTTAAAATTGCATTGAGACACACTATAAAAGGTTTAGCCGTTTTACAGGGTAAAATTTTATAAGCTGCAGTTAACTTAAGTCATTAACAGTGATGGGTTTCTCAGTGAGAAACTCGGGAACTGTTAAGGCTCGGAACGTGGGCGTGTATAGCCTATACATTCATTCACAAAAACACGCGGTTGGGTAGTAGTCTTTGGTTTGAATGAACACGCATAAGAAACACAACACGGTTACTGAGTCTGCTCACAGAACTAGGTTTAAAACTTTGCCCTAAATTCTCCACCATTTCTGTAACAAATTAGCTCAAAGTGAGATGAACATAATTAATCATAACGGGTTATTATGAATTACATTCATCTTCAGGAATTACTTGTAGCATTATAGCATTAATAGTACAATAAAATTATTTGTTTGTCCGCAGGGCGGACAGTGTTAATCGTTTAAGTAAACATATTTCTTTGGCCACGAAAAGTAATTTTACTACTAATACATTGCTCCCAGAGCATGTAACAAAACCGGAACTTTAAAGTAACCTCGTCCCATGAGCAGCAAACACAGACAACCAAGTGTGAATACATATGGATGTTTATTAAACTACACTACAGGGGAACATGCAACATCTGACTTGACACAAACATACACACATTACACATAGATGCCAACACAAGGAAGCTTGGATAGAGAGAGGGAGAGAGAGAGAGAGAGCGCACTGCAGAGAGAGAGAGAGCGCTCGTGCGCAAGAGAGTGGAGAGTCATGGTAGTATTTACTCATAAACTAAATCACAACCTGTTAAGAACAATCAAAGAATCTCATCACCTTTATTAAAAGGGGTCAACACCTAGAAGCACATCTAAATAGTTAACAAGCAGTTACTTGCATTGGTTCTGTAGTTCCTGAGTAAAGTGTCCCGGTGCATCTATAATGCGTAGATTCCTGTTGAATCCTGTTAGGAGTGAAACCTTCGTCATTTGATCCATGGGTTGACTGCTCCGAAGTAAATCAACAAAGTTGCTGAAAACTGCAAGAAGATCGGACTCCCCAGGAAGGGGAGTCGCAAGGTTTTCAAGGTGATGGGTGTCTCCAGGGAACCGCAAGTTAAGAGAAACCCACTTTTTGGGTGTGGAAGAGGTTTTATCTGGTTTCCCTGTAACACCCATTTTGGATAGATTGACCAGTAACAAGGCGTATAGTTTCGGCGGGAAAGTGTTTCTTTATACCTGTGACACCTCATTTGCATGCTTAATGGCAGAGTGATTAACTGTGTAGTTTTACCCAAAATATCATACAAATAGTATGATGCATTTCATGATCACATAGAGTACATCATGGTTTGAGGAATAAAGAGCAGATCATTTTGATACCAAGTACGAAACAATTAGAATATATTAAACCAGAGATACATTCATACACCTGAATATTAGCATTTAGAGCTTAACTGATGCAAATAAACAGTGGTAACTAGACTTTTGAAATAGAGAAACATACTGACAACACATGCATATACCAGATGCATTGGTAACTAATTATAGTTTAAAATAAAGAAAACGTCTTTATGTGTGTGTGTGTGTGTGTGTGTGTGTGTGTGTGTGTGTGTGTGTGTGTGTGTGTGTGTGTGTGTTTGTGATGAAAATTGTGGAGACAGACCACTGGTTTAGTCAGGCCATTGGTGCCTGGCACAGGGGTCATTTGCTCCTCCTGGAATGCATTTGAAGTCCAATGGAGAGGAACAGAGAGCTGCTGTTTAACATCATCTTGATAGTGGAGGGGGGGAGGGGACGTTCCATAAATGTAGAATGTGAGACCATGTGGACGATTTATATGCAAATGTCAAAAGGCTAAAATAAATTTCTAAGATATAAAGCCCCAACGAACATACATGATCCAAAGCAGATGCCACATTTGCATAATGCTGCCCATATGTTCACGCAAAGAAAGAAGGCGTACCTTTTATTCTCGTTGTAGTATTGTTGTTGCCGCCGTCGCCATGTCGTATAGACACTGTGTGTTTCGTTGTGAAAGCGAAACTACTTTGTTTGGCCTTCCAAAAGAGGATGATATCCGCTTCATCATGCCTGGAGCTGATCCGTGCTGGTCGCTGAGGAAATACATCAACTTTGCACTGTGCATCGCCGGATCGGCTTTCACCGTGGACGAAGTGGAGTCCAGCCCGGGATTGTCACATGTGGTTGCCGCAAGCCCGCCCGCCTCTGCTCACTCAAGCTGGCCTCCACTCAATCTAGGCCGCGGCTCACTCTAGGCCACCGGCCTCTGCTCACTCAAGGCAGTGTGTGACGCTCTTTCGTTGAGAAAGCGAAACTACTTTGTTTGGCCTTCCAACAGAGGACACAACTAGAAATCATGTTTATATCATGTTACGGTTTCAGGCGCGCACCTGCTCAAACAGCGCTTGACTAAGAGTTATTTTTCGCACCTTGTGTTTAAATGTTCGAATACACATAATTATGTCAAAATGCCTGTCTCCTCGTCAGTACAGTTATTTGTGTCTTAAATGAACGTTAAAAGTTAAAGATGCATGTGCACTAGTTGGCTATATGAGATCCTGGCATTATATGATGAGATTTAAAATGGATATTCACCCAAAAATTTAAATACTGTCATCATTTACTCAAGTTGTTCTGAACCTGTATGAATTTCTTTGTTCTCTTCAAAATAAAAGAAGATATTTTGAAGAATATTCTTAACCACCAGAAAGTTTCCGGTAACTGTTGACTCCAATAGTGTTATATATATGGAAGTCATAGGGGCACAGAAACTGTTTGGTGTCCAATATTGTTCCAAATGTATACTTTTGCATTCTACAACAGAAGGAAACTCATACAAGTTTAGAACAACAACATAACTTTAATTTTTGGTGAACTATTCCTCCAAAGCAGCCTAATATAGCTGTTGTTACCATTTGTCTGAATAATGTAAATTAAACATTGGTAACACTTTAGATTACAGCCTGCAATGTACCGTGTAATTAAACAGAATTTACAGCGTACCTATTTGTAACTATAGAGTACCTCCACATTACCTACTCATAGGTATAAGGTAACAATATGCAACGTTTGGGGAATAAGGGAGTAATAACCTGCAAAATTATAAAGCATTTATATTGTAAGTATTTTATAACTAAAGGCTGATTATACTTCCGCGTCGGACTATGTGTCAGTTTTCATTTATACTTCTGCATCGTTGGGACCTTGGCGAGGGCACCGCCTCGGTCCCGCCGCGTCCCGTGTGAAGAGGGGCTCACGCGGGGTGGGCGGTAGGGTCGCGGTGCGGCTGCAGCTGGCGTTTTGTGCAGTTGGGGTGGTGCTCACTTTGCGGTTTCGCCGATTCCATGCAGAACATAATGAAAAACCTGTAAAATCCAAGTGGAAAGGTTCGATATCTGTATTTATTTTATTGTTTTACAATTGTTTTGTTTTTCTTTAGGAATCCTGTAAGCACTTTTTTATTGATATTAAGCAGATGTAATTTTTTGTTCAGATCAAAATGTTATTACATTGTATGTCACACTTGTAAACCGAAACTGTGAACCTTTAAAGCAGGTTATAAAAAAACGAAAAAAACAAAACAAAAAAAAAAAAAACAGTATATATAGCCATATAAAAACAGTATATATATATATATATATATATATATATATATATATATATATATATATATATATATATATATATATATATGGTCTTTTTATAAAATACATTTTATAAGTATTATACATTTAACTAAAGGATCCTGCAAGCACTTTAATTACCAACACACCCACCCTTTACTCATACTGCACAAAAATTCGTTAAATAACGTTGAATGTTACAGGGACTGATTATTGCAAATGCAGATCCCACTGTGTTCTGGTAAAATAATTTTTATTTACTTATTGCTAAGGTTTGCATATGGAGGTGTGTTCTAACAACATACAGAACTACCAAATTTTGCTATTATTTTGATTGCATCATATAATATAATTGCTGTTAATAGTGTTCATCGTATGTTTGATTAGGTCTTTAATTGATTTTTCCATACATTTCTGCCATACAGTATGTACATAAACTGACAGTCACCACTGATAAGCGACTACTAAATATTGTAGAAACTTAATTTTCTGTAAAGTTGCTTTGCAACGATTTGTATTGTAAAAAGCACTATACAAATAAACTTGAATTGAATTGTGTTCTTAATGACAGCTTTCCAAAAAATATATCCTATTCCTAAAATAAGAAATATCCCAATATATCGCCTTGCTGACAGTATCACAATGTATCACAACATATTGTATCGCAACCCCTGTATCGTGATACGTATGGTATCGCCAGATTCTTGGCAATACACAGCCCTAATCAACAACTGGCTGAAGACCTGAACGAGTACTACTGCAGGTGTGAAAAGCCTGGTTTCACACCCCACACCCGCTATAACCATCTCACAACACAACCATCAACATCCCCCCAATAGCCAGTGCAATCGGGCCAATTGCGACTGAGTGTCGGCTCACTCGGCTGTGTTCTGGCAGCAGCTCACCGAAAGTGAGCCAGCACTGGCCCAGTAATATTTGCCAGATTTGGCTAGGCTTTGGATGTGCAGACCTGGGGGTGGGTCTCCATTTACAATGTGGTAAATAGTATGCAGTAGTGACACTTAAACATCTTTTACCTGCCCAAGTTATGTCATTTGTTAGTGTATTTTTTTTATTATTTTAATTCCTATTAATATTTTTTTCCTTTTATCTAACATTCTTTTTTCTTTAACTTCATTTGGAAATCAATGATTTAATTTATATAATGAAACAAGCTTAAAGTACTTTAACTTTATTTTTGCTATATGAGTTTCAAGAAATGCGCACTAGTTTTGACATCTAATGACAAAACCTGATGGGCTTTTTGTGCTGCTAATTGCCAGAAGACCAGAAGAACTTGCTACCCTAGTAATTAAACATTTGATAATCTAACATACAATATCATTTTAACAAACCGTTCTACACAGTATAATATTATTGTAATGTTTATTTATAAACAAATCTATAATTGTGAGTTTGCTGACATAGTGCTAGAGTTTAGCTCCAACCATAATCAAGCACACCTGATCCAGCTAATAAAGGTCTTCAGGATTATTAGAAACTTCCAAGCAGGTGTGAGTTGGAGCTAAACTGTGCAAAGCTGAGGCCCTCCAGAAATTGAGTTTGACACCACTGTATTGCTACTGATCTTTTTTTTGTTGTTGTTTGATTTTTAGTACAAAGAAATGTTGGTATAGGCAGTCCGTCAGATGGAGAGATTTCAAAAAGTTCATCGAAAAATGGCTGCTGCTCACTTTAGACAAAGATGGGGGAAGAAAAGAGCAGGCCCGAATGCAAACAAATTCTTCCAAAGGTATGTTCCAAATGTTAAAATTTACCAGAGTTACCATTCATTTTATCAGTCTGATCAGTCTGAATAATCTTATGTGTCATTGTCTGTTGCCCTTTTTGTCTCTCCTTCTGTCAATCTGTCCCTCTTTTAGGGTACGCTTACTTGAGGAAGCTCCTGGATTTTTTATTTATTTATTATTATTATTATTATTATTGTTATTTTGTTTTTAATAAATTCTAACATCACTCATTTTCATTGTGTCATTTCTGTACTTTGGGAAAAGGAGCACATATGGATGTTATGGGGATGCCATGAAAAGAAATGGTGTAAGGGCCAAACCCTTAATCTTTGGTGACATATTTAGTTGACATGCATAAGTACATGTAGACATAAGGACACTGTAAAATATGTATTTTATTTTAGTTGTAAGTAGATATCATCTTAAGGATTTTAATGTAACAATGTCATTTTGTGGAAAAACAAATTATTCAAAGCTCTGGTTTTATATCAAAACTGGAAGGAGTCTTTAACCCAGACAGCAACATAATGTTGGCCCAGATCCAGCCCACATCTGGCCCGTGTGAAATCCATGTGGGCCGGATCTTGGCCAACACTGCTTGCTGTTTGGGAAGCATATTTTAGAAGTTGTAATTCTGTATGAGTAAGTGTAAATATATATACAGGTGCATCTCAATAAATTTGAATGTTGTGGAAAAGTTAATTTATCTCAGTAATTCAACTCAAATTGTAAAACTTGTGTATTAAATAAATTCAATGAACACAGACTGAAGTAGTTTAAGTCTTTGGTTCTTTTAACTGTGATGATTTTGGCTCATATTTAACAAAAACCCACCAATTCACTATCTCAACAAATTAGAATATGGTGACATGCCAATCAGCTAATCAACTCAAAACACCTGCAAAGGTTTCCTGAGCCTTCAAAATGGTCTCTCAGTTTGGTTCACTAGGCTACACAGTCATGAGGAAGACTGCTGATGTCCAGAAGACAATCACTGACACCCTTCAGAAGGAGAGTAAGCCACAAACATTCATTGCCAAAGAAGCTGGCTGTTCACAGAGTGCTGTATCCAAGCATGTTAACAGAAAGCTGAGTGGAAGGAAAAAGTGTGGAAGAAAAAGATGCACAACCAACCAAGAGAACTGCAGCCTTATGAGGATTGTCAAGTAAAATCGATTCAAGAATTTGAGTGAACTTCACAAGGAATGGACTGAGGCTGGAGTCAAAGCATCAAGAGCCACCACACACAGACGTGTCAAGGAATTTGGCTACAGTTTTTGTATTCCTCTTGTTAAGCCACTCCTGAACCATAGAAAATGTCAGAGGCATCTTACCTGGTGTGCTGCCCCCTTGTGGGAAGAGTTGTTTGTGTTTTGAGTTTCTTGCATTTTGTCCACGTAGAGATTCCGTAGTTCAGTGATTCTCCTTACAGTCCCTCAGCAAGTCGATCTCCAGTGTGTTAAAGTCTGTAAATCATTAATTTGGTTCCCAAAAAGATCTGTCTGTAAGTGTTTATTTGATAGTGATTTTAGCTTCCTTTAGATATTGAATTTAGTAATTTTAACATGTTTTCATTTCATAATTCGTAAGGAATATTTGGCGCTAGTATTGTTAGCTTTCCTATGGCATTTTCCATGTATATTGGTTTCATGGTAATCGCTCACTATTGAGATTGTAATATGCATTTTCATTGTTTCTGTATGTTACAGTTTTACAGTCCTTCCAGTAAACACACCAACTGAGCAAGAAGCTTCCTGGTTCTTTATTGGAGATTGTTAGCTATCTGTAAAGCTAGTTCACACACACTAGTAAAGGCAGAATACCTGGTCTAAGGAGAAGAAGAACTGGACTGTTGCCCACTGGTCCAAAGTCCTTTTTTCAGATGAGAGCAAGTTTTGTATTTCATTTGGAAACCAAGGTCCTAGAGTCTGGAGGAAGGGTGGAGAAGCTCATAGCCCAAGTTGCTTTAAGTCCAGTGTTAAGGTTCCACAGTCGGTGATGATTTGGGGTGCAATGTCATCTGCTGGTGTTGGTCCATTGTGTTTTTTGAAAACCAAAGTCACTACACCGGTTTACCAAGAAATTTTGGAGCACTTCATGCTTCCTTCTGCTGACTAGCTTTTTGAAGATGCTGATTTTATTTTCCAGCAGGATTTGGCACCTGCCCACACTGCCAAAAGCACCAAAAGTTGGTTAAATGACCATGGTGTTGGTGTGCTTGACTGGCCAGCAAACTCACCAGACCTAAACCCCATAGAGAATTGTCAAGAGGAAAATGAGAAACAAGAGACCAAAAAAATGCAGATGAGCTGAAGGCCACTGTCAAAGAAACCTGGGCTTCTATACCACCTCAGCAGTGCCACAAACTGACTCCACGCCATGCTGAATTGAGGCAGTAATTAAAGCAAAAGGAGCCCCTACCAAGTATTGAGTACATGTACAGTAAATTAACATACTTTCCAGAAGGCCAACAATTCACTAAAGAATTTTTTATTTTTTTTGGTCTTATGAAGTATTCTAATTTGTTGAGATCGTGAATTGGTGGGTTTGTGTTAAATGTGAGCCAAAATCATCACAATAAAAAGAACCAAAGACTTAAACTACTTCAGTCGGTGTGCACTGAATTTATTTAATACACAAGTTTCACAATTTGAGTTGAATTACTGAAATAAATGAACTTTTCCATGACATTCTAATTTATTGAGATGCACCCGTGTCTGTGTGTGTGGTCTATGGATTGTAAGGAAGCAGCACACGATACAAAAGATATCTTTCAGGGGTTTTATTCTGACAGCTGTCTCTCAGAAGAGAGGGAGTAAATACTGATGAAAAACAATAAATAAAATAAAGTAAATCTTATGTCTCTGTTGTGCTTATTTGACAAAAACAAGAGATTAAGCACTGATTTCAAAATGTGAGAAATTCAGCCAGGAACAGTCACAAACTTCAAAAAGTTCAGGGTTCAAATATAGGAAATTTCAGTCTTTCTAAATTGCACTAGAATGAAATTAACTGGAGTATAATAAAAGAAAATGAAATACGGTAGAGGCTAATATTTGAATAAAATGAAAACAGTACATTAGCCTACCATTAAACTCCACAGTTTTCATGAAAATCCATGTTGAGTACAAATAAACAACAACAATCATTTAATACATTTCAATAATTTTATCAAGGTATGAAATGTTTTATTAAGTACACTCATAACTGTTACTAACATGCATTCCAACATTCCAATGTAAACAGATTCAACTACAGCCAGGCAAATGCACTGGCTTTAAATAAAGAAAATGAAACTTCATTAACATTCATTGTACATACCCAGTCTTTGCACGTGCCCCGAAACGTGATCAAACCAGATCCACCTCACACATGCAATCCATAAACGTCCTTAAATACAATCCATGAAACATTCATTATTGACATACTACTCTCACGTACGCATTTTATGCAATTTGTTCACAACTTCAGTAAGAATGTACATTTACCTTGCCAAAGTCAGAATAATGGCACCAAACCCAGAGCATTGCTCTGCTCACACTGAAATACGCGCGTATGTGTTACATGCGGGGTGCCGCAAAGCAAGTGTTGCAAACACTGTTTCTTAAAGGACCCACAACCAATTTAGGTTTTTTTACATTTCTTCACTTGGCTACATATATATATATATATATATCTCACACCAACCAAAATGGTACTCTTAGCCAGTACCAGTTCCAGTACCCAGACTCGGGCCAGTATTGGCTAAGTGTTTTATTTCTCGTCAGTGTGATTGTGGCCCAATGCCAGTGGTGTTGACTCAGTTTTAGTACCCAGACTTGGGCCAGTACCTGCTAAGTGTTTCAATTCTTTTCGGCATGATTGTGGCCTAATGCCGGCAGTTTTGGCAGCCGGACTCGGGCCAGTGTATTTGGACCGATTCAGGGGCATCATTCATCCAATGTCCATGCTGGGTCTGGCAACCGAAGCCAGGCCGAGTTATTTCTTCCGACCTGCCAGATCTGGGCCATTATCGGACCAAACCATTTTAGCTACCTGGGCGATGTACGCAAAGTATTCAGGAAACAGAAGACAAGGAAAGCCAAAGGCCCAGATGCTGTCTCTCCATCCTGCCTCAAAACCTGTGCTGTCCAGCTGTCATCAGTCTTCACACTGATCATCAATATATCACTGGAGCTGTGTGAAGTCCCCTCCTGCTTCAAACGCTCCACCATTATCCCTTTACCCACGAAACCAAAAATAACAGGGCAAAATGACTACACCGAGCAAACAGGTCTATGGATGATGCAGTATGGAATTAATAATAAAGATGGCATTTGAAAGTTGCGTTTGGAGGTCCGTTTGTGTGTAAATGTATATTTCTGACTAACTTTTTGCACTTTTGATGTTAGTTCTAATCAGAAATCAGTATTAGAATAATTAAATATTTGTTTAGTTACCACCAAAACTCGTTCTATTTTGTTGTACATCATTAAATAGTTACTCTGCGTCAAAAGCCTGTCTGGAATCAGTTTCATGAGGTGCCTTCATGTTACACACACAGGACAAAAAAGCTGCACAATGTAACATGGAGGCATGACAAGAGGGTTGGTGGATCCAAATGCAGGCTTTATTCAAAAGAGTGGTCAACAAAGGGCAGGGTCGAAAACCAGCAAACAAGTATAATCCAAGGCAGAGGCAAAAGTGTAATCCATAAGCAGGCAAAGGTCAGGGAAGGCAACAAACAATCATAAACAAGGAAACAGTCCAGGGTCAGAAACACTAAGGCAAGGCAAGGCAAGGCGGAACTAGGAAACACTGAAAACCACAAAGACGTTACAGGCAATGGATACTCAGCAATATACGTGTGGCTAATGTATGTGTAACCTTTTAGTCTGAGATTGATAACATAATGAGACACAGGTGAAGGCAATCAGTGATGATGGATTATTCATCAGCAAAGGATTATTGGAAATGTAGTCTGTGAGAGTGTGACAAGACTGGTGGGTGGAGTGCCAAGAGTCAGGGGTGGAGTTCCCTCTGGTGGAGCTCATGGGCACTCCAGCTGATAATCGTGACAGTTATACACAAAAATAGAAAACCCCATCATGCTAACACACGTGATATAAAATAATGCAATAAACATTAATTTAACAACATAAGAGTGTAACATGAAATATTATAATGTATATAACTGATAAGAAAAAGAATGAAAAACATATAAAAATAGAAATAAAAATAATGAAAAACAGCAAATGTAAAAGTGTCACACAGGGAATTCTGGGAATGTCAATTTACATCTTTCATTGTAAATTATAAGATGACGTTTTCTCTTTACTTCCAAAAACTGTACATTCAATAGTATTTTAATGTAAAAGTATATCAAATGTTCCACTAGATATGTTTTTGTTTTCACCTTATACAGTATGAGAACAGCCTATTAACCAATTAGCAGGTTAATTAATTTTTACCATTAAAAAAATAAATTACAGTGCAGGGAATGCATGATAACCATAGACTGTATAAAAACATGAACGTAGTGTCCGTGACGTCACCCATAGACTCCTGAAGATCGTTTTTGAAGCTCAAAGTGTGCAGAGCGGGCCGTTGCCATCTTGGCAGCGCGTCACCGTCCGACTCTCTCAGATAAACGAAAATGGCCAAAAAGGCAGGAGTTGGTTGCTGAAGCCACGCCCACCTAGTGCGACGGCATTGTCAGCAGTGGCAATCCACCTGTCACTCAAGTGGCAATGCCCTTAATTATGCAGAACTTTAAGGCTTAATATAATTTAAACGGATGAGTTATAAAAAAAATTCACCCCCCCCCCACAGTTGTCATGAAGGGCAAAAGTAGCTACATAGACCAAAATCATTTTTTGAACCAGGCTGTAAACATGTTTTTTTTCTGCTGTAAAGTTGGGCATTTTAACATGGGGAGTCTATGGGACTGACTCCCTTTTGCAGCCAGCCTCAAGCGGCCAGTCGATGAATTACAGTTTTAGTCACTTCCTTGTTGGCCTCATGAGAGAGAGCGGGAGGTTGCTGCTCGTTGATAACGTATACATTGAATACAATATAAGTTGCTTTGGATAAAAGTGTCTGCAAAATGCATTAATTTAACTGATAGAACATGTTGTGTTGATATTAAATTTGCATAAATGAAACAGAAACTTGATGAAGACTAATAAATTAAAATATTAATTAAAATGAAAATTTAATATTTTTAAAAATGTGTCTATAACACATTTACAATGACAAATTGACTAACAGAAAACAGAATAAGTGGAGCAACTGAACGTTAAATGTAATCACATGTAGTGAAGGACACTGACGTCACCAATGACGTTGTGATTTTTGGGTCACGTGTCACTTAAGGTGCAGTTATGAGTATATAAGGTGACCAATCCCCTTCTCACTCAGTTCAGAGCACGGGCTATATGAAACACTTCCCACAGGAAACAATTTGAGATTCACAAACTGGAGGTAGTTGGTCAACTGATTTATCTGAAAGATTGGTGGGAATTCAGAAAGCTAGTAGAGCCTTGGATCATCAACACAAAGAAGACACAGTTGTAATAAGATTAATGAGATTAATTAACAATAGATATGCAAGAGTAAATACAACAACTACAGTAATAATGATACCAATTAATGAATATGCACTGCTAATAGATAATAGATGACTAAACAAGAAGGACGATAATGAATAAAATAGAAACAAGAAATGGAGTGAACACAGAATTGACTATAAATAACTGCTTATTTATTTTTTTAACAAATATTGTAGTTATTGTTTGTAATGCTGACCCCAGTTAAATGTTATCTAAGCAGGTCAGAAAACATAGGCTGCAGGTATAAACTAAGCCATGGTCTTTAGGAAAAAGGTATGGTAAGTTTATATTTACGTTCCACACAGTTGGGTGATCAGTCCAGCAGTAGAGACATCTTCCACTGGTGATGCAGATTGCGTGCAGTGGGGAGGGCACAGAGTTGTATTCCGGTAGCTGTCGATATGCTGGCCTGGATGCTGAACTTATGTTGTGCCAAGTGGGTCCTTAGCACGTGGACTGGCCAGCTGGGTCATATGGGTCCTTACAGGGTCCTTTGCAGTCTGGCTGTGTTGCTGACGAGCTGTGTTTTTTAGGCAGTGTCTAACAATGCAGACATCCTTTTCAGACTTGGCTGCACTGCTTTCAGAGCTACAAGAGTCAGATGAGGTCCATCACTGCTGGGTCCTTTGCAACTGAAGGGCAATATAGAATATACAATACAATATAGAATTGTAGCCCTCCTGCCAGGTAAATATCTTATGGCTCACAAACTAAAAATCTGTCTAGGAGATATTTCCACCACTACCCCAGTAAAGGCACATTTCTTTTCATTACAATATGTACAGTATAAACTCCAGGTCTCAGATTTTCACTTAGTTGTGTCAGATTGATGTTTCCTATTTGGAGATTTAAGTACAAAAAAAAAAAAACTGTGTTACTTTTAAACTTGAATACAAATCTTTAGAATTTCCACAGGAAAAACCCACAAAGTTAACAATGATAAATAAATGTGGATTTATTATTTCCAGGAACTCCTTTGATATGCTTTCTCTTTTTACTATTTTTTTTCTGTTGTGTATCACGTGAGTGACAAAATGATTCAATTTACACCATCCCAACCTTATTAATCACAATAAACATCCTAATCAAAAAAAAAAATAAAAATAAAAAATAAATAATAAATATAGCTGCAAGCAGCGATTACCGGGGTTCAAGCACTTAAAGACCTTTGGGGTGGTCTTGGCCAACCTGGATGTATGGCTGACAATCTTTGACTCAGTGAGATTTTAAATGTTATAACAGTGGTTTTATAATGTTTTGAAATAAATCCATAAAACCTTTGAACAGTACTGTTTAAGTTAGTTGAATTAGCCCATTAGTGATCTTCCGCTGCCATCTAGTGGTTAAAAATGGCAATTTCTCATACAACACTGTGTTTTTAAAATTTATAACTATTAAAGTGTTATTTTTTGCCCAATCCCTTTTAAATTTTGCATGCTTCTCTAGAATGAAAATATGCATTATTTTACACAGTTTTGATCATTTGTGGGCTGTCTGTTTGTATTAATAGGCCTTTGGGTACACTATGTAAAGGACATATTATAAAATGACCGGTTCATAATTGTCCAAATGCAATTGTTCAACTTTTTTTTGATAATTATTGACCTACAGAGTCTAGAGAATTGTACTTCAGTGGTTTTATTGATTTTCAGCTTAAACTGTTGGACTAGTTTGCAAAAGTAGCTTTTTTAAATAATCTTGAATATTTAATTAACAGTTTTATTGACAACATTGGTCCAAAAGTTTTTCAGAATGAGGTGCTCTATCATCTATCAGATCATCTAGATCTATCAGATCTAGTGTTTGTGTGAATATATGAGCATTTTAACTAATTTGAGGCTATTTACCATATAAATATTGAGTTTTTGAGGCCTTTGTAACTGTTTTTACCACCACCTATTATCCGATCTCTATGAAACTTTGTATAATTATTAAGAGTCATCTGACACATGTTGTCATCAAGTTTCGTAAAGTTTTGAGTTTTCGTTTAGGTTTTATAGGCTTTTGGGTATTTTGGCCACACCCCCTTTCCTAAATTAACCTGTTATAGCTAACCAAAGGACAAAATTCAACATCTTTTTGATAATTATTGATCTAAAGAGTCCAGAGAATTGTTCTGTAGTAGTTTGATCGAGATTAAGTGGAAAACCTAGGACTAGTTCGCGAAAGTATGTTTTTAACATATTTGTGAATATTTAATGAACGATTTGATTGACAACATTAGTCCCAGAGACAAAGTTGTTCAGAATGAGGAGATCTGTCATATGATATGAAGATCTAGTGTTTTTGTAAAACTATGATCATGTTCTACAATTTCAGGTCATTTTCCATTGAAATCTTGTGTTTTTGAGGACTTTTTTTTAATGTTATAGCGCCAGCTATGGTCCGATCACCATGAAACTTTGCATGCTTCTTAAGAGTCATTTGAGATATGTTTTAACCAAGTTTCGTAAAGTTTTGAGTTTTCTTTTAGGTTTTATAGGCTTTTTAGTATATTTGGCCACACCCCTTTAATAAATGATACTGTTACAAGTAACCAAAGGACAAATTTCAACATGTTTTGGATAATTATTGATCTAGAGAGTCCAGAGAATATTACTGCAATGGTTTGGTTCCGATCGGGTAAAAAACCTAGGACTAGTTCGCAAAAGTAGGTTTTTAACATATCTATGAATAATTATTGAACGATTTGATTGACAGCAATGGTTCTTGAGACAAAGTTGTGCATTATGTGGAGATCTATCAAATGATATGCATATTGTGTTGATATGTGAAACAGCACGTGATTACAGAGCCAAAAAACTCGTTAGCGCCAACTAGTGGCCGATTTATTTCAAAATTCTTACAGACCTTAAGGTCCATGAATCGAACATGCCCACCGAGTTTCGTTCCGATTGACCTCCGTTAACCCCTTCAAATAGGTGCTTAAATTTGTTTGGCCAATGGCGGCCATGTTTTTTTAGATATGTGAATGTCCTTAAAAGTTCTTTGGGCCCCTTCAGACAAAGACAATGCATACCAATTTTCAAGTCGATCGGACCAACGGTTGCCTAGTTATACCCATTTATGTGTTTTTTGTGTCTTATAGCGCCCCCAAGTGGCAGAGGTGCGCAATTTTTTTATTTGACCAAAGATTGAGCTTATACATATATGTACCAAGTTTGGTGAAGATATCTCATTATGTTCAAGAGTTATAGCTAAAATAACATTTGGGTAACGTTAGCATAGACACTTTTTGGCGTACTGTTTCGCGTGAAAATTGAAATTTCTACTTTTTTTTGATAATTATTGATATTCAGTGTACAGAGAATATTTCTGCAGTGGTTTGGTTTGGATCAGGTGAAAAACCTAGGACTAGTTCACAAAAGTAGGTTTCGGATATAACACAATTTTGCGGAAAAACCGTGCGTCATAGAGCAAAAATTTTGGACTCCACTTTTGTTCGGACTGACCCAAGGATTACAACGATGTAAAGTTTTTCAGACTACGTCAAGCGGTTTACGAGTTAGGGCCAAAAATGTCTGAAATTTTTGTTTTTTGCGCTGTAGCGCCCCCGTTAGGCCGATTGGGGTGAGACTTTGAGAGGTTCTCCCCAAATTGAGCTCTACGATCTGGCCAAGTTTCAAGTCTCTAGGCCTTACGGTTTGGTCTGCACGATCAGTTTTAGGGGAGAAGAATAATAATAATAATAAATATAGCTGCAAGCAGCAATTACCGGGGTTCAAGCACTTTAAGACCTTTGGGGTGGTCTCGGCCAAGCTGGATGTATGGCTGACAAACTTTGACTCAATGAGATTTTAAATGTTAAAACAGTGGTTTTATAATGTTTTGACATGAATCCATAAAACCTTTGAACAGTACTGTTTAAGTTAGTTGAATTAGCCCATTAGTGATCTTCCGCTGCCATCTAGTGGTTAAAAATGGCAATTTCTCATACAGCACTGTGTTTTTAAAAATTTATAACTATTAGAGTGTTATTTTTCCCCAATCCCTCTTAAATTTTGCATGCTTCTCTAGAATGAAAATATGCATTATTTTATACAGTTTTGATAATTTGTGGGCTGTCTGTTTGTATTAATAGGACTTTGGGTACACTATGAAAAGAACATATTATAAAATTGACTGGTTTATAGTTGTCCAAATGCAATTGTTCAATATTTTTTTTGATAATTATTGACCTACAGAGTCTAGAGAATTGTACTTCAGTGGTTTTTATTGATTTTCAGCTTAAGCCGTTGGACTAGTTTGCAAAAGTAACTTTTTTAAACAATCTTGAATGTTTAATTAACAGTTTTATTGACAACATTGTTCCAAAAGTTTTTCAGAATGACGTGATCTATCATATGATATGAAGATCTAGTGTTTGCGTGAATATTTGAGCATTTTCAACTAATTTGAGGCTATTTACCACATAAATCTTGAGTTTTGAGGTCTTTGCAACTGTTTTTATCACCACCTATGATCCGATCTCTATGAAACTTTGTATAATTGTTAAGAGTCATCTGACACATGTTGTCATCAAGTTTCGTAAAGTTTTGAGTTTTCGTTTAGGTTTTATAGGCTTTTGGGTATTTTGGCCACACCCCTTTTCTTAATTAACCTGTTATAGCTAACCAAAGGGCAAAATTCAACATTTTTTTGATAATTATTGATCTAAAGAGTCCAGAGAATTGTTCTGTAGTAGTTTGATCGAGATTAAGTGGAAAACCTAGGACTAGTTCGCGATAAATAAGTTTTTAACTATTTGTGAATATTTAATGAACCATTTGATTGACAACATTAGTCCCAGAGGCAAAGTTGTTCAGAATGAGGAGTTCTATCATATGATATTAAGATCTAGTGTTTGTGTGTAAAACTATGAACATGTTCTACAATTTCAGATCATTTTGCATCGAAATCTTGTGTTTTTGAAGACTTTTTTTAACTGTTATAGCGCCACCTATGGTCCGATCACCATGAAAACTTTGCATGCTTGATAAGAGTCATCTGCTACATGTTTTCACCAAGTTTCATAAAGTTTTGTTTTTCATTTAGGTTTTATAGGCTTTTGAGTACATTTGGCCACGCCCCTTTTAAAAATGACCCAGTTATAGCTAACCAAAGGACAAAATTCAACATTTTTTTGGATAATTATTGATCTAGAGAGTCCACAGAATATTACTGCAGTGGTTTGGTTCTGATTGGGGGAGAAAAACCTAGGACTAGTTCGCAAAAGCAGGTTTTTAACATATCTGTGAATAATTATTGAACGATTTGATTGACAGCAATGGTTCTTGAGGCAAAGTTGTGCATTATGAGGAGATCTATCAAATGACATGCATATTGTGTGAATCTGTGTAACACCACGTGATTACTGAGCCAAAAAACTCGTTAGCGCCAACTAGTGGCCGATTTCTTTTTTCAAAATTCTTACAGACCTTTAGGGCCATAAGTCGAACATGCCCACTGAGTTTCGTTCCGATCAACCTCCGTTAACCTTGTTTAAATAGGTGCTTAAATTTGTTTGGCCAATGGCGGCCATGTTTTTTGAGATATGCGAATGTCCTCAAAAATACTTGTGCCCCTTCAGACAAAGACAATGCATACCAATTTTCAAGTCGATCGGACCAACGGTTGCCTAGTTATAACCATTTATGTGTTTTGTCTATTTTATAGCGCCCCCAAGTGGCAGAGATGCGTAATTTTTTTTATTTGACCAAAGATTGAGCTTATAAACATGTATACCAAGTTTGGTGAAGATATCTCATTCCATTCAAGAGTTATAGCTAAAATAACATTTGGCTAACGTTAGCATAGACGCTTTTTGGCGTACTGTTTCGCGCGAAAATTGAAATTTCTACTTTTTTTTTGATAATTATTGATAATCAGTGTACAGAGAATATTTCTGCAGTGGTTGATTAGCGGATCGGGTAAAAAACCTTGGACTAGTTCGCAAAAGTAGGTTTCGGATATAACACAATTTTGCGGAAAAAAAAACCGTGCCGTGCGTCGTAGAGCAAAAATTTCAGACTCCACTTTTGTTCGGACTGACCCAAGGATTACAACGATGTAAAGTTTTTGAGACTACGTCAAACGGTTTACGAGCGGTGCGGGCCAAAAAGCGCCAAAATTTTGTTTTTTTGCGCTGTAGCGCCCCCGTTAGGCCGATTGGGGTGAGACTTTGATAGGTTCTCCCCCAAATTGAGCTCTACAATCTGGCCAAGTTTCAAGTCTCTAGGCCTTACGGTTTGGTCTGCACGATCAGTTTTAGGGCAGAAGAATAATAATAATAATAATAAATATAGCTGCAAGCAGCAATTACCGGGGTTCGAGCATTTACCAGGGCTTAAAATGTGTTATGATTTTAAGGTCTAGGCCCACCTGGATGCATGGCTGACTGTAGAACACATCTAAAATGGAGAATAGGCTCACACATACACACACACACACACACACACACACACACACACACACACACATACAGAGACAGTCTTCTCTTTTTAAGTTTGTATGTCATTGGCAGGTTTCATTGTAATCATAATCTGGCATAATTGTGAAAACTACTATTTGAACAAAATGCTAAACTTTGATTCAATGCAATTTTAAATGTTATTGCAGTGATTTTGAAATATGTACAAGCAAACAAATGAAAAGTACTATTTTTCTTCCTTTAATCAGTCCATTACTGGTCTTCCTCTGCCATCTAGTGGTTATGAATGCAATTTATCATACAACACTGTTTTTAAGCTTTATCACTATTTTAGTGTTATTTTTTTGCCCAATCTCTCTAAAGATGTGCATACTTGTTTATAACAAATGCAATTTTAATGTATGTGTGAATATATTAGTTTTTTTAGCAGTTTGAAGCCATTTAGAACAGAAATATTGTGTTTTTGAAGCCTTGTGGGCAGTTATAGCGCCACATATAGTCCGATCACCATGAAACTTTGCATGCTAGTTAAGAGTCATCTGACATATGTTCACACTAAGTTTCTTAAAGTTTTGAGTTTTTGTTTAGGTTTTATAGGCTTTTGGTTACATGTGGCCACACCGCTTTTCTAAATGAGCCCTTATAGCTAACCAAAGGACAAAAATTCAACATTTTTTCGATAATTATTGATCTAGAGAGCCCAGAGAATACTACTGCAGTGGTTTGGTTCCGATCGGGCGAAAAACCTAGGACAAGTTCGCAAAAGTATGTTTTTGACATATTTGTGAATGATTAATGAACGATTTGATTGACAGCTTCACTCCCAGAGGCAAAGTTGTTCGCAATGAGGAGATCTATCATATGATATGAACGTCTAGTGTTTGTGTGAATGTATGAACATGTTCTACAAATGGTGGTCATTGTCTATTAAAATTTCGTGTTTTTGAGACCTTTTTAACTGTAATAGCGCCACCTATGGACCAATCTCCATAAAACTTTGCTTACTTGTTAGGAGTCATCTGCCACATGTTTTCACCAAGTTTCATAAAGTTTTGACTATTTGTATTGGTTTTATAGTCTTTGGGGTATGTTTGGCCACTCCCCTTTCCTAAATGAGCCCTTATAGCTAACCAAAGGACAAAATTCAACATTTTTTCGATAATTATTGATCTAGAGAGTCCACAGAATATCACTGCAGTGGCTTGGTTCCGATTGGGCGAAAAACCTAGGACAAGTTCGCAAAAGTACGTTTTTGACATATTTGAGAATGTTTAATGAACGATTTGATTGACAGCTTCACTCCCAGAGGCAAAGTTGTTTGCAATGAGGAGATCTATCATATGGTATGAAGGTCTAGTGTTTGTGTGAATGTATGAACATGTTCTACAATCTGTGGTCATTTTTTATTGAAATGTTGTGTTTTTGAGGCTTTTTTAACTGTTATAGCGCCATCTATGGACCAATCTACATAAAACTTTGCAAACTTGTTAAGAGTCATCTGCCACATGTTTTCACCAAGTTTCATAAAGTTTTGACTATTTGTTTTGGTTTTATAGCCTTTGGGGTGTGTTTGGCCACTCCCCTTTTCTAAATGACCCCTTTAAAGCTAACCAAAGGACAAAATTCAACATGTTTTCGATAATTATTGATCTAGAGAGTCCACAGAATATTACTGCAGTGGTTTGGTTCCGATCGGGCGAAAAACCTAGGACTAGTTCGCAAAAGTATGTTTTTAACATATTTGTGAATAATTAATGAACGATTTGACTGACAGTAATGGTTCTTGAGGCAAAGTTGTGTATTATGAGGAGATCTATCAAATGATATGCATATTGCGTGGATATGTAAAACATCACGTGATTACAGAGCCAAAAAACTCATTAGCGCCAACTAGTGGCCGATTTCTTTCAAAATTCTTACAGACCTTTAGGGCCATGAGTCGAACATGCCCACCAAGTTTCGTTCCGATTGACCTCCGTTAACCTTGTCTAATAGTAGCTCAAATTTCATTGGCCAATGGCGGCCATGTTTTTTGAGATACGCAAATGTCCTCATTGATACTTGTGCCCCTTCAGACAAAGACATGGCATACCAATTTTCAAATCGATCGGACCAACGGTTGCCTAGTTATAGCCATTTATGTGTTTTTTCTTTCTTATAGCGCCCCCAAGTGGCAGAGGACTGCAATTTTTTTTATTCGACCAAAGATTGAGGTTATACACATGTGTACCGAGTTTGGTGAAGATAGCTCATTCCGTTCAAGAGTTATAGCTTAAATAACATTTGGCTAACGTTAGCATAGACGCTTTTTGGCATACTGTTTCGCGTAAGAATCGAAATTTCAACTTTTTTTCGATAATTATTGATATTGAGTGTCCAGAGAATATTTCAGCAGTGGTTTGGTTCTGATCGGGTGAAAAACCTAGGACTAGTTCGTAAAAGTAGGTTTTGGATATAGCTCGATTTTGCGGGAAAACGGTGCGCCGTAGAGCAAAAAATTCACCTGTGCACTTTTGTTCGGGCAGACCCAAGGATTGCAACGATGTAATGTTTTTGAGTCTACGACAAACGGTTTACGAGTTAGAGCCAAATATGTCTAAAATTTTTGGTTTTTGCGCTGTAGCGCCCCCGTTTGGCCGATTGGGCTGAGACTTTGATAAGTTCTCCCCAAATTGAGCTCTACGATCTGGCCAAATTTCAAGTCTCTAGGACTTACGGTTTGGGCTGCACGTTCAGTTTTAGGGCAGAAGAATAATAATAATAATAAAAATCTTAACAATTACAAGAGGGTTTCAGCACTGCGTGCTCGAACCCCTAAAAATCTTAACAATTTCAATAGGGTTTCAGCACTTCGTGCTTGAACCCCTAATAATAAAAATCTGAGCAATTTCAAGAGGGTTTCAGCACTTCGTGCTTGAACCCCTAATAAACCCAATGTCAATGTAATACTCTGGTTTTCACCTCAATATTACCCAGCTGGGATTTGCAGTACATTGTTGGCGCGCTAGTTGGAGCTCTTTCGATGAAAAAGGAAAAAAAAACTGTACTCACGAATCCAGGAGAAACAAGATTTCACTTGCGCAATAAAAATCACTGTTCCTCAATGCACAATGAGATGAAAAGCACAGCCTTCGTGACACCTCCCTGCGACGACGTTGAGTGAAATCCAATTAAATCCTCCCTCCTCGAACAGGTCAGATGAATCCACGAAGATCCTCTTCCATTTCCTAATCCTGACTCGACGATCTCTCAAGTCTCGAACGAAACAATTATCACGCATGTGACAAACTCCAACTACACACACCACCGTGATACTTTACACCAAATTATTAAAATAACGCGGGTATCTTCTTCCGAATTTCAAATTAATAACATGACTTATAACTGTAATACTGAACTTGGATAAAATAAACACGGGAATATTCTTCCGGATGATTTCTCAAGCTTAATCTAATAAAAAAACAACAAAAGTAGTTACGAACCGTAAAACAGACTTCCTCACGTGGAATATACTCGGGCACGATTTCATCCGCAGCAGACTCACGCGAGGCTGGGGTGCGTGCGGCCTCCTTTGAACTCTCTCGCAGCGCTTTCTCTCATGAAATGTAACATTTAAATTATGTAAATTAATATGTAGTAAACAAATACTTATGGTGAAATTCTCTTCTGGCTTTCTTTTAAAACACACCTCTAAATTCAGAAATCCAAATATTGGTTCAGGGCTCTACAGAATATATACAATATAGAAGGTCTACTCAAGAGCTGAGCTGAACTTTAACTGTCATGAAGTCTCTTTCCTTGGAACGTTGTTCTGTCTGTTAGTATCTCACTGAAAGAACTTTAGTGATCTGCTATTGCCTACCACACAAGTCGAAAACTCAGAACAAGCAGTGTCTGTTGGAAGGGTACATTCATCCCTTTCTGATGGGGAGGAGATTGGAATATGGTGCCTCTCCATTCCTGGAATGTGATTGTGTCCGAGGTGGCCATGGTGTTGCCTACCCTAGTTTTGAATTAATATGCATATAGTAGAGTACAAAGTTAAACAGTATCTTTAACATTTTACCCATGCAATATTTCATTAACAAACCTCTTTCAAATTATTACAATGGGAAGCAAATAGAGCCCAAACATGATGAGCTATCATTTGTTCAATCCATAATATGTAAAAGGGATAGTTCACCCAAAAATGAAATTACCCCATAATTTACTTACCCTCAAGCCATCCTAGGTGGATATGACTTTCTTCTTTCAGACTAATCCAGTCAGAGTTATATTAAAAAACACACTGGCTCTTCCAAGTTTTATAATGGCAGTGAGTATTTTTTTTTTTTTTGTTTTTTTTTTAGTTTTTTTGTCAATAGTCCAAAAGAAGTACAATAAAGCATCCATCCATAATAAAAAAGTGTCCCACACAGCTCCGGGGGGTGACTAAAGGCCTCCTTTAGTGAATCAATGTGTTTTTGTAAGAAACATATCCATATTTATAACCTTAGAAACCATAATCTCTAGCTTCTGCTAACTTTCGTACGTGCATTCATGGATTTTGATATAAAAAAAGAGGAGACTGGTTTTCCTTTGCTAAAGAAAGGAAACTTTGCTTCCTTTGCTCCTGTAACAAACGCCGGTTCTTGTGAGACTGGACCTTATGCCTACATCATCTGCCAGAATGAATGCACGTACAACAGTTGTAAGGGAAACAGGTCAATTTAGCTCAAAGGGAATCATTTAATATTTTAAAGGGAATTTGAACAGAATCACTGTTTCACGGCTGATCACTGAAACGGCCAGCGATTCACTGAACGAGCCGTTTAACATCAAATCTGCGCTGGATATTAATATCCAAAGTATAGTGAAAACACTATTAATTAGCACAGTAACAAGATCGGCAGTTTAAGACATTAACTTGTAAGCACAAAACACAAGATACTTCTCTTTTCAATATGAATAAGGCTTTATTAGATAAATCTAAGACATATAAACTAATCTAACACATAAGCACACGCACTCACACATTCACACAAGTTGCAGGACGATAGAAAGTTAGGGAAAGAATGAGTTTAAGAGAATGAAAATGTGAAATCCCAAGTTTACAGCAATACGTGAAATTGCATAGACATGAACAACCATCAGTCACTTAATTAACCCTCGCATTGAGTTCCTCAATTAGGTTAAAATTATATTAGATAACACCAGTACAGATCAGAGTCTGGAGGTACGTTACTTGTGTTGCCTGTGTAACAGGGTTCCCTTTGTTGTCGCTGAAAAGGGGGTTTCCCGATGTTGCTGATTGGCTGGAAGTTCAGAAGCGTTGAAGTGACGTCTTGGGAAGCCCGTGGTTGGGCGTAGGCTGAAGATGCGGAGTTGTGGGCTGGTTGAAGTTTCAGACGGGCACGTGAGGTCAGACTCGGAGACCACGGCGTTACAAAACTCAACTCAGAACACGAACTCTCAAACGGAAAAAGAAAAGAAACTAAAGTAAAAGAATAGAAGTAAAGTTTGACGAGACTAGGTGGTGTTTCTTCTCATCGAGGCTAAGTAGCAGCAGGCGTGCAGGCCGAAGCACGCTGGAACAGTGCTCGAAGAATGCTAAAAGTGATGACTAAAAGCATGACTAAAAGCTTAAACTACAAGCAAAAGCTAAAAGCAAAAAGCAGGCATGACTGATAGCAAAAGCTAAAAGCTAAAAAGCAAAGGCTAAAAGCTAAAGCAAAATCTAAAAGCAAAATTTGATGGTGTCCTGAGTATTTAAACTGGCCTTTTGGCCACACCTCAAATGTTGTCTTGACCAATTAGATATTGTCTTTTCTCGGTGTGTTGGCGATGTTGTCCCACCATTCATAAATATATGTTATCTTATCAAGCACGTGGTCCGAATTTTCCCACTCTTGCAGGGTATAATTTGGACATGATTCCTATAACAAGAATGATACATTTGACAAATAACTGATGGTCAGAAACGTTTCAAGCAAGAAGATTCGAACACACACATACTAAACATGAATATGATCCCTTAAGCTATTCAAGAGTTATTTAAAAAGACATACACAATAAGTGATTAGAAACATTAAAGTCAAATGTGTGGGTTACATGTATGATATGGAGTTAAGCAATGGACTGATATCCTTTAGAAGTCTTTTTTGAGTTCATTTTGGTGCATATATGCATTGGAAGACATTCTCTGTGCCATTCTGTGGAGTAAGGATATGTCCTGTGAAGACCAGAGAGGTTAACAGGTCTCCTTAGGAATTTCAGTCTGGTTTCCTTCGAGGTGGGGGAAGTCAATCCAAAGAGCTTGTGATCATGATTACTATCATGGGTTTACATGTGATGGTAACGCTGTGCATCTCTTTGATTACTTGCCCCAAATTTGACAACTCTCTTCTTCAAATTGAAATTGTCAATAATTGTTCTAATGGTAAAAACTTTAAAATCAAATATCTGAAAGATCATCTAGCTTAACAATCTTAAGACAGTAATTCAATTACAACATCCTGTTGCCTTTCCGACGAATTCGGCTTCTCTTGTTGAACGACCCCCAATTCGGCTTCTCTTGTTTCAACCATGCTCACGATCGAATCTTTAATTTGTCTGGTTCAGGCCTGATACGCTACACAGTTATGGAAATTTTTCTTACAAAAATGCATTGATTTGCTAAAGGAGGCCTTTATTTGCCCCCCAGAGTTCATTTTTTGGGTGAGGGACTATCCCTTTAATAGGCCTGCTCCCTCGAACTGTTGTGTTAACAGTCAATAGTCATTAACATAAACTCTTCTTTTTCTGAGGGCAAAGTGAATGTATTGCAGTTTACATCCATTTAAGCTCTCCAAACATAGGTATGAATGGATTTGAGTAGATCTTTGTGGCCTTTCTTTGTTTTGGCTTCTACTGCTGCATCCTCAGGAATTTTTATGGCAGTTCTTTCCTAAACCTTAGGATTGGGTTTGGTGGTTAGGGTCAATCTGTAGTCCAATGAGAAGATCTCTCTTAGGTAGTCATGGGTGCAGAAGTTCTCCCTTCCTGTCCTGCTAGAGGTGTCTGGTAGCTGTCTTGGCATTTTATCTGATGTTTCTGAACATTTGTTTATGTTTCTCCACCAAGGTCCAATTACAGTGTGGCACATCTCCCTCCACACCAGCAGTTAAAAAGGGGCCCTGCCATAAACTGGTCCCTGAAATGCCATCCCGACTGTTGTTCACCACACACATTTTAAGTTTTTTTTTTATTATTATTATTATTTTTTTTTTATTCTGTATTTTTTTTTTATTGTCTAATTATTATTACTATAATTATTTCAAAATACTGTTTGCAGTCGACCGAGTCATCCTCTCTGACTGTAAATTCTTGACTGCACACTTATTAGTGTCAGTTGTTCATGTCAGTTATAAAATAATCATCCAATGTCAAGGTATTTAATGAATTTAAGTAGAATTATAGAATGTTAAAGGTGGCCCACTTTTCATGAAAACCACCGGGACATTTTGTCTAGCCAAAGTAACGTCTATACACATTACAAGAAAATTTAATTTTTTAGCATTTTAATGTTACCTGCAGTATAAAATAAAACAGGTCCTGTCACATTATTTCTTTACATATATTGAACAACCTTACAATATAGAAATGTATTAAATCATAATGTCAAAGGGCTTACTACCTTTCTTGATGAGGGAGTTCTCCATTGAAGTTTGGCCACAATCACCAGTGTCAAACTGCTTCAGCAGAACTTATTGTATCATTTGAAGAAACGGTGTTCCTTTAATTCAAGACCATTTATTGTATATGACAATGTACATTACAATCAAGCATAAATGGCCCAATTTATCTGAATTCAACCTACATACTTGAAACTCCTGGGATCCGTAATATATCCTTGTCTGTTACACAGCAGAAATTCTTTCAGTGTGATGCTCAACACACAACTGCGCCTGTTGTAGACACAGGATGTTTGAACATTACTTGGTTAGAGTGTGTTTTGTCAGTTGGCATTAAATAGAGTCTTGCACGCAGAAGTCATGTTAGCATTTAGGGGGTAACCATAGCAATAGGCTGCTTGAATGTTTTCTTTCAGGAATCAGGATCTATATCATGTGGTACAATGACATAACATGTTGTCAATATTTATCAGTTTATTTTAGATTTACATATCACAAGTATATTAAGTATCAAAACTTAAATTTTTTTTTTTTTTTTTTTTGGAAAAGCATTTGAGAGTTAATGTATGACAATGTTTGGGAAGCAAAAACTATTGTGGCATTTATACAAACCTTAACATACCACAAATCAAAAATGAACTAGAAAATCCCTTTAAAAAGCTAGACCTTCCCTCAAAGTAATTTTATAACTCACACTCTAACAAAATTATTATGAACTGGTGTTATAGTTTGATATCACTGAAATATTTTGATTCAGAGAGATCTGAAAAATATGTAATATTACCAATGGGTGTAATAATGGTGTTATATAATACATAAAAACATTATTTTGCTATTGTGAGGCCTGTTGGTTTGTCACGTGACAGCAATTCATTTTAAGTGAACAAAGCAAGATTTTTAAGCCAAACATTGTCAGTTAGACGTGATGCTCAAATATCATTATTGATTTAAGCATAAACGTTGTTGGGTAATCAAAACAGTTAGAAGAAACTATGATTTGAATTTTATTGATTTTAAATTTGAAGGATACTTTAAACATTGAGTATTTAACTTAATAATTAACCATATATTGTTTTAATTGTTAACATTATGATGAATACATACAGTATTATTCATACATCAGACACCCTCCTGTTTTTCATACCACTGTTAAATTCATTTTTCATGTTTCATGTTTCTTCCCCTTTCAGTCCCTTTTCTGGCTGTTCTTTGGACTCCTCCACTTGTGTTTGTGCATTCTTCCTTCTTCTCATGTAAGCATTCACACTCTCCAGTAAATCAATGGAGTGATTGATCAGAAGAGCGAGCCAAGCCAGGCCAAAGAAAATCCAGGCTGCCATCAAACAGCTGTACCACTCTGGGTAGTTTATCGCTGGGTTGTGATCTGGCAGGAAAAACAATAATGTAAAGATTAGGGCTGGGATGATATAATTTGAATCAAAGCCCTATCACGCCCCTCACTTTTTAGCGCTATTATTTAGTGAAGTTTTTCCGTAAATTCCATGCATTAACATTAGAGATTAAAACATCACATTTGAGTTTGTTTTACCAATCAAATGCATTTATTATATATTTTACTTTTGAACGAAATGCACGTAGCCTATCTATCAGTTGATCGCTGTGCCTGATGTCTGCATTCACCTCTCTTTATTCGTTCTGATGTAATCTAGAAATGGTCATGCAAAGAACAATCTTCGATAAGTAAAAATGTCAACTATTCAAATAAATAAATAAATAAATAAATAGTCAGAGAAAAAAATGAAGAGAGAGGGGAAAACATGAGTTAGTCACTATAATCCACAACTATACTACTAAAGCTGATGATAGAGTGGGAGTTGTGGAACCGCAAATGGACTGGACACATGGAGCAGATAAAAACACAGCGTCAACATCCCCACAGATTTTAGGTTAGTTTGATTATTAACTTGATAGATGTATATTGCTTTTTGTGTTTGAGCAAACTCTATAGGCCTAGTATTCATTTTGCACGTCACGATGTAAGCTTTTCATTTAAACACATTTTAAGCATTGTGGTTTAAAAACAAATTTAACTGTTCAGGGACATTATGCAGTGAGGCAGAATTCATTTTGGCAAATGCGCACATTAAGACGGTTTCTGATACGTGCAAAGCGCCCTTGCTCGTCTGCGCCTGACTAAACTAAGAGTTATTTTTCACGTCTTGTGTTGAAACATTTGAATACACATAGTTACGTGTCTCCTCGTCAACACAGTTATTTGTGTCTTAAATGACCGTTAATAGTTAAAGATAAGGCATGTGCACTAGTTGGCTATTATGAGATCCTGGCATTATAGGATGATATTTTAAAGGGATATAGTTCACCCAAAAATTTAAATACTGTCATCATTTACTCAACTTCAAGTTGTTCTGAACCTGTATGAATTTCTTTGTTCTCCTCAACATAAAAGATGATATTTTGAAGAATATTCGTAACCACCAGAAGGTTTCTGGTCCCTACTGACTCCAATAGGTTATTTTTTTCATACTATGGAAGTAATGGGGGCACATAAACTGTTTGGTTACCAGTATTGTTCCAAATATATACGTTTGCATTCAACAGCGGAAGGAATCTCATACAGGTTTAGAACAACAACAACATAACTTTAATTTTTTGGTGAACTATTCCTCCAAAGCAGCCTAATATAGCTGCTGTTGCCATTTGTGCCAATAATGTAAATTAAACATTAGAAAGAAAATCACTCACTGTTCTTGACCGAATCGCTTTTGTAAAATAATGTATATTGATTTTATACAATGAAGACTATTCAGTCTACTTGTAGTCTATTTATTTTATACAATATAATATTTCTTTTTCAGTGCTTTAAGTATTTGTAGGTAAATTTCTTTGTTCTATTGTAATTCATGACTGTTTACTTGTCTTCAGTAAGTTTGTTTTTAGGTAGGCTAGTATTTTTATTATTTTATTTTTTACTTTTTTTGAGATATGGGAATTGGTAAAAAGAATTATGAAATTGCAATGCATCAAAATTTTTGATCGGATATATATATATATATATATATCATTATTATTGTGATGGGGGCCCTGCAGTAAGTCATAGCCCCAGGGCCCAGTGAGGTCTTAATGCGGCCCTGATCATGACAACAATTTTGACTGATTATGCCTATTTACTGTAATTTATACACTCATTATAGCAGCTCTATTTTGAAGATTTTCTGGGTGTTTCACCATATCTAATGAAAATGAAAGTTTACTTAAATCTAATGTGTTAAATATATTATTAAATGCTATGCATACAACAGTAATATGACTTTCTTTCTATTGGCTTAAATAAGTTTTAAATTTGAATTATAATTCTGCATCTTATTTGTTACCTCAATTCAAAATTCAAATTAAGGAAAATTCAAATTCAATTTTGAATTACACACAACCCAAACTGTGATGTCACTTCCTGATTAGGGCTACAAAAATAATTACAAAATGTAAATAACTTTCAGAGGATTAACAGTAAAACAAAGAAGTCTTTATGTAATAATAATAATAATAATAATATTATATATAATATATATATATATATATATATATATATATATATATATATATATATATATATATATATATATGGTGTGTGTGTGTGTGTGTGTGTGTGTGTGTGTGTGTGTGTGTGTGTGTGTGTGTGTGTATGGGTGGTCCATATCTAATAACAATGCATCAAAACACATAAGCATCATCATTTATTTGCTATATAGTTAAGGTACATGCTGACCATTAAAAATATTGAAGTATAAAAGTTGAATTATAAATAGTTTGCTAATTTTGTATGTGTAGTCTCCTACCTGCAACATAATCTCCGAATCCAATAGTGCTGAGTGTTATGAAACAGTAATAAATGGCTTCAGCGTAACTCCATCCCTCATACTCTTTAAAAAGCAGCATAGGAACCACAAAGTACAGGAATGCTGAGCTCACAAAGGATATACTGTGAATGGATATTCGTACACATTTCTGTGGAAAGGAACAGAATCATGGGTACAGTGTAAAGGTCAAGCATGTTAATTTATACTTTTATTGCTTATCACAGACAAATATGTATGTATTTGTTTGTTTGTTTAGACTTAAAACCCACCACATCATCTTTAGTGCTGACTGTAAAAGAAAAAGTTAAATTCTCACCCCTCTATCAATTTTCTTCTCCAGAAAATTGCAAAAATTTCTCTCAATAGCCAGCATGTATTTTCCAACTCTATTTAAGATCACTACGTTCAAGGGAATGCCAAAAAGAGCAAACAACACACAGAAGATTTGACCAGCCGTTGTCAGTGGAATTATATTCCCATAGCCTGTAAAAAGATAAGAACTTTAAATGATCTAAGATTTAAATAATAATAGATGCCACACAACAAACTGAATTGTAATATTCAATGTGTTAAATGTCCCATTCCTGACCAATAGTTGTGACCACAGTTGCTGCAAACACAGATGAGCTGGTAAATTTCCAGAAGCCATCTGCGGTGTCATTGCTGTCTGGACTCAAGCCACTAAGGGAAGCAGCTTTTATCATCTTTAAAACAGTAATGGCAAGCAATGAGTACTTATTTGTAATACATGAACTGAAAATAATAATAAAAAAAAAACACTAACTGAGTGTGTGATTATGCACATGTAAATGACATATAACCCTGTTCTGTTTAAACAAAACTATTACATTCTCAGCTTTTATTATTATTATTATTATTATTATTATTACCTACTTTAGCAGAAAACATTCTTTTTCATTATACAGAAAGAGCTAAATAATGTAAATGATCTCAACAATAGACCAACAAAGAGAATTTTGTATATAAGAGATTTTCAAATTTCCAACAAAAGGAAATTCAATTATAAACTGTCGGTCTTGTTTAACAAACACAAACTGGTTTTGGTTTCTTGATCGGTGGTCTTGATTATTTTCTGCACAGATTTTCATTTCAAAGATTCTTCTGACCAAAAGCACTAATTATTTTAAATGAATGAAAATGCATGTATACATTTGCACTGAAACAGTTAATATTATATATATATATATATATATATATATATATATATATATATATATATATACATACATACACACACACACACACATACATACAGTGTATATAAATGTGTGTGTGTGTGTGTGAAATATGAAATATATATCAGATGTAAATTATGATGTTAAAAAAATGTGTAAAATGTTGTGAAAACACTCCCTCAATTATCCTACCCAGCACTGATAGTGTTGTTAATGTGAAAAAAAAAAAAAAAAAGTAAAATCTACTCTCCAGTCATACCTGTGCTAGTTCTCGGAGACCATTCTGACCCATACATGGGTACTTCTCAAGTAGTTTCATTCTTTTCTCCTTCAGGAGATCAATCTGTTGCAACACATACCATCCTTCTAGTTTCCAGAAGATCAGCCCTCCAACAAGGACATATGCTACATAAATAACTCCAAGGAACAGGATAGAAGGGAACCGAGTTACACTGAGACACTGGCATAACTTTCCTGAAAACATGGGGAGCATGGTTCCTTTGGTCGCCTGGCTCACCTGTCTGCCAGTGCAGCTGTAGGATTGTGCTACTGGGTGTGGATTTACTCTGTTTATGTGACAGGCAAATCACCCCCTTGTGTAATGAATGCCAGTCAGACCTTATGACCTGGCATGCAAATGTTGATTGAAGGAGAGCAGAAGACACAGTGAGTGAGGAATTAAAGAGGGAGACTGAAGTGGTTAGAAGCTACAGTCAGTACTCTCTGCCAATGGTTTAATGTTCTTGTATCAAAATTTAGCTATTACAGTTAAGGGTTGTTTACATAAATCAATTATTTCAAAGAGTACATAAGCACACAACAAAAAAGGAAAGTCATCTGGTTGTCTGTATGTCTCGCCATAAATTCATCACAGTATTATGTTTACTTTAGGCCTGTCTGATCTACAGCCTTGCCAATGGCAACCATAAGAACACACACTTACACATTTATGCCAAATTATGAAACCTCAACATTTACTATTTTCAAATCTCTGAACCACTGCACTTGAGCTCAGTTATGTAGGTATGACTAAATAACGAAATAGATATCGTTTGAGTTATGGTCATTTGAATGTGTATTTGAATATGGTTTAGGTTAAAAAACAGATACAATATACAAGAATAAACGTAACAAGATGTGTGCACAAAATTGAGCCGTGTTATGATTAATATAGGTGAAATGTGTTTTACTATCAGATATACAATAATAATAATAATAATAATAATAATAGCTCTCAAAACCCATATTCATAAAGTTTAATTCAATGTCTAATATGAGCTGTACAGCTGTACCCTATGCTTAAACACACACATCACACACACACACACACACACACACACACACACACACACACACACACACACACACACACACACACACACACACATCAGCTAAGTATTCCTAAAATAAAATGTGTCATTAAGAACATTCTGTACAGCAATTTAAATTCTCCATAGTATGAAGAGAGATATGGAATGATTCCTCATTGGTCTGGTAGAATCTAAGTGGATGTCTGATACACTGCGCTGTTTGAGTGGAACATTGCTTCCTGTGATAACAACCATCCAATAATACATCAATAAATAAATAATAAACTGAGCCACAGTGGTTGATGTTTTGCCTGTAAAGAAAATCTCAATCTCAAATGTCTCAGATACCAAGGCTCTAAAATAAATGAATAATAAAATAATGGAGCAGTTTTGAGAGTCAAGAGATGGCTGGCTCACTGTTCATCTACAATAATACTGCTGCTACCATTAATGTAATTTGAAAAATATTTGATATGTGTGACTTATTGCTTGTATATACTGAATTATTTTAATATTTTACAATTAAGATGTCCTAATATATTCACAGTGAAGCTTAATAAAACAGTTTTATTAATTTGTTTAAAACTTAAAAATGACATTACAATGTCTTAAACTTTAAATTGAGATTGAGCAACTTACTAAATTACCATGTTATTGTATACAATCATCATATAATTTTATAAACATTATATGTATTGACACATGATCTGTACTGTACATTGCTGGAATATTTCAGATTGCATGAATATAGGAAGCAAAGAAAGGCCACTTTATGCCTGTTCAATCTGATGAAAGAAAGTGCTGCTCCCTTATGCAAATTACTGCTCAGAACCTCATTGCTCAAACAAATCTATTCATAGTCATGCAAAATAGTGCATCATAAAACAAAAATGAACAGATCTCAGTCTTAAGATTTTTTATCAGAGAAATGTCAAATGGTTGCTATTGACAAATGAAAGACTACAGTTTGGAATATCTAAAACAGAATAGCACTTATTGTATATTGCATCTATGAAATATAACTCTTTATACATTGTAAATACAGGTGTTTATAGAACATGTATCAGCATTTGTTCACTGTTAAATAAGTTTTTGAAAGAATATCTTAACTCTACTTGCATTCTCCCAAAAGAGGCTCTAAGCAGAAAAGACCAATTTACCATTGATTGAAAAGATAATATTTTTACACCTCAAAAAACTACAGGCATTTAATGTGAATGAGTCAAAATCAGGTGTAGTTCAACATGTAATAAAACATTTGTAAATAGCGAAATGACCAAAAATATTTTACCAACAGTTTTATAACGGACCAAAGAAAATACAGTAAAACAACAAGAAACTGACATTATTTTACAGTAGAACTTGTATATATACAAGACAAAAAAATGATAGTGTCAACAAACAAACAAAGGATATGATTTCACCACTCTGTGAAAAAGATTATATTAGGTTAGGCAGGGAGACAGAGCTTTGATCAGGTTAAAACTTTATGATAGCTTGTAAAAACATTTGCCTTTACCAATGATTTATTTAGTTGCTATGCAACTACATCACCCTTAAACTGATCTCCTCATTTCAGCAAGTTTTACACTAAAAGGTAACAGAACAGATCAATAACCAGACAGTTTGTAAATGGACATATGTAATATAAATTGATGTTGTTATATTTGTCAGTGTGCCCCGTTCCTTTAGAGCCAGTGACATGAGGGTTTTGACATGTTTAAGAGTCATTAAGGTGTCCTATAATGATTTACCTGGCCCAGAGTTTTGCAGAAATGAGTGACTTTTCATTGTTTGTCCTCCTCTGTACTTATTTATAACTGTTCTTATTTTGCCACTCCTGAAACAAAGAAACATTATAATTATCAAATCAGGTTAGAAACATTAAGGCCATCCATATGCCACAAAGCGTACTGTAGAAAAGGCAAACATCACATAACTTTCAAAGTATGATGAAATTATGATTTCTCATGATTTGATGTGTCAATTTTACCAGGTTTATCTGATAAGCCATTTGGAAACCTTTTAGACACAGTAGAAAGTTAAAAGAGTTGCCTCTGCCTTATATGATAACATCTAAATCAATAAAAAAAATATACATTTAATTATTTGATAAAATATAATATGACTTTTATTTAATACATCTTCGTGTGGTATCTGTTGTGGTATTTATTTTATTTAGACTTTCTTAGATAACTGTCATTGGTCATTCATGGTGTAAGAGATTTGCTCCTGTCTCACTCCAATGACCTCACCTACCACTGCCAATGAAATCAAACCACCATTAATAAAACACCATGACAGCTTTTACTGATCTTTGTACATTTGCTTTTACCTTTACTGTTGTTATCAAAATAATTTGAGTTTTATGTGCTTTATTTGCCTTTGCCATCAAAAAGTGATCAAAACACTTCACATTGAGGACACCTATTGGTCAAACATATGTAAATGCAATGACAGCTATGTCCTTCAGTTAACTGAGAGAAAATATGGTCACATTTTATTTTAAGGTCCAATTCACACTATTAACTAACTTATAACTATGACTTATGCCTCAATAAACTCATTATGCTACCTTATGCTACCACCGGGGCTGGTGGCACAGTGGTTAACCAGAAAAATTTAAAGTGGCACATCATGCCGAAAAGGTTGCCGATCCCTGGGATAGGGTCAAGGGAGCTAAAACATGGTCACGCAAAATAAGGCATTAATATGTGCTTTATAAGTCAAGTCAAGTCACATCCTTGGGGGGCCCTAGTATTCAGTGTGATGGTGCTGACCCGTACTGCCTGAGGTCTTCCAGTCAGAAAGTCTAACCACCAGTTGCACAGTGAAGTGTTGACCCCCCGCTGGACAAGTTTGTTAATGAGCTGTTGAGGGATGATTGTGTTGAATGCTGAACCCAACTATAAGAACACCACACCTACGTATGAGTCTTTTTTCTCTAAATTTCACATTCCCGAGTGGAGGGCAGTTGAGATGGCATCATCAGTCGAGTGGTTTGACCGATATCCAAACTGGAAGGGGTCCAGGGATTAGGGAGGGCAGACTTGATGTGGTGCATGACTAGCCATTCAAAGCACTTCATGAGAATAGGGGTAAGTGCAACAGGACGGTAGTCATTGAAACAGGATGGAGATGGCTTCTTTGGAACTGGAATGATGGTGGTAACTTTGAAGCATGTGGGAACAACAGCCTGACTAAGCGAGATGTTGAAAATGTCTGTGAAGACATCAGTGAGTTCCACTGCACAGTCTCTCAGTACACGCCCAGGAATGTTGTCAGGACCTGGAGCTTTCATTGCATTGATCCTGCTGAGGGATCTCCTCACGCTGTCCATGGACAGCATCATCACCTGGTTGATGATGGAGGAGGTGGATTCTTCTGTGCAGTGGTGCTGTTTTGTTCCTCAAAGCGAGTGAAGAAGGCGTTCAGCTCGTTCAGCAGGGAGATGGTGCTGTCACAGGTCTGCGGTGGGGGCTTGTAGTCCATAATGGTCTGTATCCCCTGCCACAGGCTCAGAGTGTCTCTGCTGTCGCTGAATCAATGGGCTATCCTCCTGGAGTACTGTCTCTTAGCCTCTCTGATGCCACAGAATAGGTCCTCAGGCCCACCTCATCTCCAGTTTTGAAGGCAGCGTTCCACGTCTTCAGGAGTCTGTAGACCTCCCCTGTCATCCACGGCTTCTGGTTGGCCTGGACAGTGATGGTCTTTGTGACTGTTACATCATCAATACACTTGGTGATGTAGGCAGTGACAGTCTCGGAGTACTCTTGGAGGTCTGTGGTGTTATTGTATGTGGCAGCCTGCTTAAACATATTTCAGTCAGTGGTGTCAAAACAGTCTTAAAGAGCCTTTGACGACCCTTCCGGCCACACTTATATTTGTTTGTGGACTGGTTTGGCGACTTTAACGAGTGGTCTGTATGCAGGCATTAGCATGACAGTGATGTGGTCTGAGGCACCGAGGTGGGGGAGGGGGAGGGCCTTGTAAGCTCCTCTCTGGCTGGTGTAAACAAAGTCCAAAGTGTTTTTACCTCTTGTTGGAAAATTAATGTGTTGGTGTATTTTGGGAACACACTCTTTAAGTCTGCGTGGTTGAAATCCCCAGCCAAGATGAGAAAATCATCAGGGTGGGCTATCTGCTGCTCACTGATGTGCTGCTACAGTTCATTCAGTGCCTCACTCCTGTTGTTGCTGTTTGAGCTGGGAGGAATGTATACAGCAACGAGCAGTATGGCTGTATATTCCCTCGGTAGATAGAATGGCCGGCACTTAATAATCATAAACTCCACCAGAGGTTAGTAGTGTTTGCAGACCACAACAGCATCATGGCACCATGCATCATTGATGTAAACACAAAGCCCGCCGCCGCGTGATTTACCTCCCGTGACGAGGACTCTGTCCGCTCGATAGCATGTCAGCTGATCAAGCTGAATAGCACAGTCTGGAATGCTGTTGCTGAGCCATGTTTCCGTGAACACTGTCTGTCATTAGAATGGCTGTATCTGAGGCAGCAAGTGCATCACATTTAACACTTTCATCAACTTACAGGTTATATATTTTTTTGTAGCTATATGGGTGCTATAATTTTTCTTGTCATTTAATACACTTGGCCAAAATATTATGAAACGATGAAGCGCTATATGCACAGGATATTTCAAACGTACAAAAGTATTTGGCTACAACTAGATGTCAAAAGCTAAGACTCTTCTCCTCTCTTCAAACACACAAAAACATTGACCTTCATAGACATAGTGTTTGAATTAACAAAACGCTGTACTTTTTCAAACATCATTATGTTATTAACAGTTATTTACGTACCCTTACATTGCAAACAAGTTGAGATCTGTCTCCAGGCTGTGCTTAAGTGACAAGCTCTTTTAAATGCTTTTCATTGGATACATATTTGTAAAACCCCCAAACAGACATAAGGAAGACAAGTAGCATTGATTTAAAATATTAATAAAGAAATATAATAGAGATATGAAGTTTGGATACTTTTCTGGCACACCTGACTGGGCTAGGGTATGAAGAAAAGCACCAGGCCCAGATGGTGTTACACCAGCCTGTCTGAGAACCTGTGCTGACCAATTGGCCCCCATCTTTTCACAGATCTTCAACAGATCTCTGGAGTTGTGTGAAGTGCCTTCCTGCTTCAAACGCTCCATCATCATCCCCATTCCAAAGAAACCCAAGATAACAGGACTTAACGACTACAGACCTGTGGCTCTAACGTCTGTCGCCATGAAGTCGTTTGAAAAACTGGTTCTGGCTTATCTGAAGGACATCACTGGACCCTTACTGGATCCCCTGCAGTTTGCTTACCGAGCAAACAGGTCCGTGGATGATGCAATCAACCTGGGATTGCACTTCATCATGCAACATCTGGACAAAACAGGGACTTATGTGAGGATCCTGTTTGTGGACTTTAGTTTGGCTTTCAACACCATCATCCCAACAGCCCTCCAGACCAAACTGACCCAGCTCTCTGTTCCTAGCTCTATCTGTCAGTGGATCACCAGCTTTCTGACAGATAGGCAACAGCTAGTGAGACTGGGAAAATTCATGTCCAACGGCTGCTCCACCAACACTGGTGCCCCTCAGGGATGTGTTCTCTCCCCACTGCTCTTCTCCCTGTACACCAACGACTGCACCTCTAGAAGACTACAGAGAACGGTTCGGACTGCTGAAAGGATTATTGGTGCTCCCCTGCCCACCCTTAAAGAGCTGTATACATCCAGAGTGAGGAAAAGGGCTCAGAAAATCACTCTGGATCCCTCTCATCCAAGTTACCCCCTTTTTGAACTTTTGCCATCTGGCCGGCGCTTCAGACCCGCAAATACCAGGACAGTCAGGCACAAGAACAGTTTCTTCCCCCAGGCAATATACCTCATGAACAGTTAAATGTTCCCCACTTATGCAATAAAAATGTGCAATATCCTTATATTTATTTGTTACCCATCCATCCAAGTACATCTCTGCATCTTACTCTATTCTATTCCATTATCAACTGTTCATACAATGTATTTATTTGCATTTTTTTTTTGTGTGTGTGTGTGTGTGTGTGTGTTGTTGTCTCTGTGTACTGGAAGCTTATGTCACTAAAACAAATTCCTTGTATGCGCAAGCATACTTGGCAATAAATCACTGTATAAGGGTAAAACTGATACTCTGCCATATGGAAACGCTGCCCCTGGTATCAGACCTTTAACTTTTTTAGGGATACAGCTATTCCCATTACCTTATACAGGACAAGTGATGTGGGAACAGAATGATGGAAGTTTGCTGTTGCGGGTAGAAATTCTATAGTATTTTTGGTTTATCATTTAATAATTATTTGTCGAACGTGCCCTTTTAATTCAACTTACACCATGAACACCAAAAGCACCGAGGTCATTAGCAGCTAGTAAACTTTAACCAAACTAAATGCTTTATGTGAACATATCCTTAGTAAAATATATACTGTGGCTAATCAGTTTTTCTTGTAAATACCCTTCCAAATGATTCAACTGAATTTTTCAGATGATTAAATCAAGTATCATTCCATTTGTGACAGTTGTTTACTTATGCACTTATTAAACCCAAAGTTTATTAATTTATATACTTATTTATATTTTAATATTTAAATATTTTTAATAATAAAAATGTTTCCTTAGGTCAATTTGTGTGTGTGTGTGTGTGTGTGTGTGTGTGTGTGTGTGTGTGTGTTTCTATCCCGATGGGGACTTAAACCTGAATACACACTGACTCATGGTGACTCTTGTCACCTAAATTGAGGTCCCCATGGGAAAACAAGCTTATAAATCATATGGTTCGAGATTTTTGAGAATGTAAAAATGTACAGTATACTGTAAAAACCATTATGCCTATGGAAAGTCCCCACAAGGAAAGTAAACCAGACACACACATGTGTGTGTGCGTGTGTGTAAATAATACCTGTGCTGTGGAGCAGGTTGTGTCTGGTTCTGATGAAGGCCTCTATATCATCATCAGTCTGTTTATCTCCAGTTAAAGGAATAGAGGTAGATGAGCATTCAGCTGGGGGTAAGGCTCTATAACACAATAAACAAACCAAGACATGATGCTTCAGGTATTGTTAGGATTGGATACATGATTGCTCCATTATCAGTAGTTATCAATGATTTTGTTATTTGACAGTACAATTTAATTTTTTTATAGGTTTCAAAACAATTGTTTTTACCTAAATGCTGTGTTAGTTATAGGATTGGTCTTGTTAGCTCTGGTGGCAGGATAAACTAAGACAAAGTTTCTGAAGGAAATATAAAAGTTTGCATTTAAAATAACTTAACATCATTTTATAAATGCTATCATAGTTTCATTTTAGACATTTGTACTATACACAAGGTGTTGAAAAGGCTACAGACCTTACCAAACTTTGTGAGATATTTGCAATAATATGATTATGCATGTGTTTGCATCATGATAGTAGAGGGGCAGGGTGATAGAAGCACCTTGCTCCAGAATGATGTTCTGCTTTTGATGATGGCTGCTGGGGTTAAGTTTAAAATTCTGCAAGTGATGCATGTTTTTCTTAAGAATTAAACGCAACCATCTCTAAGGCCATCTAAAAATAATTTAAAGACCCATGGCTCCCTACTGGTGTTTTGTCTTGGGTGTAAAATAAACAAGCAGATGTCTACTGACACAGAATTACACAATTTATTAAAAGTTGGAAGGGTTACATAAAAATATACAAATTATTTCCTGGTGAAAATTATAAATGATGTTCAAATAAACTGCATATAAATCCAAACACTGTCTACTATTTTCAATTATATTAAATCAAAATATGTAACACTGCATAGGTATTATCCATTAATTGAAAATGGGACAAAATATAAGTATAAAGTATAAGAAGTGATATGAAAAACATGAAAAAGACAAGCAATCAGTCAGAAGAATAAAGGCAGCTGTTCTAGCACAATGTTAAGCCACAGGAAGTGTCCTCATAAACCATGTTTGCATTGTATTGCCCATGTATTACAACACAAACACAAATACACATTTGTGTCCTCATAAATCATATATTCAAGAGCACACACACACACACACACACACACACACAAATATATAATATTGTCACCTGGTTAACATGCAGTTGAGAGGGCTGACGTGACTTTGACTGCTTCCTGTGTTCTCTGCACTGTGACCCTGATGAAGAATGATACAATGATTTGAATCATATCATACAATGAAGAATTATATACTTTATGCCAATATAACAATTCTAGCTTCTCATAAGATTTTATTAATTAATTAATTAATTAACAGTAAATCAATATATGGAACAAAATAGCAGCACCTAGTTGCAGCTAGCGTTTGGCAGACAAATAAGTCTTGATTGTTTATATTGTTTTCAAAACTAAAGCATAATAACGCCCAGCTCTAAACTGCTAAATATGGATTATTGGGCATTAACACCATGAAAATCTGTGAAGCTGCTTTGAAACAACGTTTTAGAGCAGAAACATAAGAAAGGAAAACTATTATTACAAGCAGCAGTTGTGGGGCCAAGAACAAATAGCTGGCCTTGTTAAGCTGAGCAGATTTGCTTGGTCATAGCATCTAGCAGAGTGTTCAGTTACGAAAATACTTAAAAGTCTATGAGAAGAGTTACTAATATTTATAAATCTCCAACAAAATTACCATGATGTTATCAGCTTGATGTGGCAGTGATACAAAGTATTTTGTGTCATTAAAGCTTCTCCAAAATAAATACAGACTTCCTATTTTGCATCTTCACAATCAAATTGGTTTATCTCACTACAAAAATCCAATGAGGATCTTTAATGAGTATTTTTTTTCCTACAAAATCGAGGAGCTAATTTTGGACACACTGTAAAGGAGAACTAAAAAAAAAGTGCAAATCTGTTCATGTGAGTATCAAAATACTACAAGCTTTCTGAATAAAGAGACTTGATTTTATTTTATTATTTTGTATTTTATTATATATATATATATATAATTATAAAAATATAAATATTATATATATATATATATATATATAAATATAAATTTTTTTTTTTTTTTTTTTTTTTTTTAAAAACACTTAGACCCACTTCTCCAAACTTGTTAGTTGTTTTTTTTTCAAAACTTTTTCAAAACTGACTTAACTAAATATGTCCTTGCGGTTTTTTTTTTACACTTAACTAACACTTTTATAGGCATCCAACTAATCTAATTGTTTTCATAGAATTTATTTTATTTTTGTTTTTTATATTCATATTAGAATATATTTCAATATGAAGTGAAGTGATGTGTGGCCAAGTATGGTGACTCTGCATTTAACCAATCCAAGTGCACACACACAGTAGTGAACTCACACCCGGAGCAGTGGGCAGCCATGTGCTGCGGCGCCCGGGGAGCAGTTGGGCATTCAGTGCCTTGCTCAAGGGTCTCACCTCAGTCGTGGTTTTGAGGGTGGAAGAGAGCTCTGGTTATTCAAACCCCTCACCTACAATCCCTGCCGAACCTTAGACTCAGACCTCCAACCTTCTTGTTACAAGTCCAACTCTCTAAACATTAGGTGACGAATGCCAATATGGTATTATTGTAAAAATATACATCTTATTCAGTTTTGTATTATGTTAGGAGTTGAACTTAAGTTTAACATTTTTGAAAATAATATTTAAATGTGTAAATTTGAGGTGACTGTGCTTGTAAAAGAAACTGTAACCCAAAAACCCCAATGATCCGGAGGAATGTATGTCTGTTTGGAAATGTGTGTTTTTGTGTGGGCCATTGAAAACTGTGAAAACTATGTGCTTTAAACTTTAAATTGTGAAATGTGGTATGATTATTAAACATGATAAGGGAAGTTTTTATTAAAGGTTTTACACACAGATTTCAAGAAAAACAATAAAACATACACAAAATAGAAACAATGTAATGACTGTTTTTCCCAGAAAAGAGTAAAAAACGGGGTCAAGATATGTATAATGTATAATGTATAATATATATGTAAAATAACTATGTTTAATAACTAGTTAGAGTTTGTTACAAGTTAAATAAAATGAGAAGTAGGCTACTGATTATCTATCTAACAAACAAAAAAGTATCAGATACATTTGTTAAACAGTACGTGACAGTCAAAATCTTGTAACATTACAATTTAAAACTATTTAGAGTTTGTTACCAGTTAGAAACGAAAAGAAAAAATACAGAGGTTTGCAGTATTGGTATCTTACCCTGATCTAAAACAAAAAAGTAGCCTTCCAGATAAGTTTGTTAAACAACACGGCAAATTTTCAATGTTACAATTTTTAAAAGTTAGAGTTTATTACAAGTTAAATAAAAAGAAAAGTAGGCTACTGACCATCTATCTAAAAGAAACAAACAAACAAAAAGTATCAGATACGTTTGTTAAACAGTACGTGACAGTCAAAATCTTGTAACATTGTAATTTAAAAACTATTTAGAGTTTGTTACCAGTTAGAAAAGAAAAGAAAAAATGGTGACTTATCTCACCATATTTTAAAACAAAAAAGTAGCCTTCCAGATATGTTTGTTAAACGATACAGTAGTTTTTCAGTGTTAAAATTATTAAAAGTTATAGTTTGTTACCAGTTAAAAAAAGTAAAGAAAATATGTTGACATCTTACCGTGATCTAAAAAAAAAAAAAAAAAAAAAAAACTACAACAAAAAAAAGTGTTTTGACCCAACGGTAGAAAACTTAAACAAAAGAAAAAGAGCCACGTATTTACGGTGATCTAAAAGAAAATGCATCAGACGCGGTTGTTAAAACACCAGCATAACATAGGCTACTTCTCAAAATCTATGTTCTACTCTACCATTAGCTAAATTTAAAAAAGCTAGAGTTTTGTCACAAGTTAAAAAAAAAAAAAAAAAAAATCCTGACCAACTTACGCTGATACATCCTCACACGCTGCTGTCAAAACTCAGAATGCTTACGTCCAGTCCCACTCAAACCACACCCACTAACCGCCCCAACACACCCTATCACCAGAGTCTGCAAACGTAGATTTAAATGTATGTTAAAATAATTAATATTTTTAATAAATCAACATAATTTCTTAATTGATAAAACCATTCTACCTGTTTTATTTTTTCCATTTTTTACTTTAAAATTAGGATAGCCTATACAAGTTTTCTTCTAAACAGTCACCTCTTAAGCCACAGAAAAAATGTTATTTGTTTTGTTTTATTTTATTTAGTTACTCACACTTAATTTAGTAGCCTTATTCCTTTAATCGGTCTTTTACTTTTGTCAATCTTAACTTCTAGCATGCTATATTAGTTAAAACATATCTAACTGGAATGAAAGCAAATGTATACTGTATAATAAAATCAGTATTTCTCTTTGATTTTCTTGCCGTAAGACTTGTTATCAGTTGAAATAGACGTACAGCATCTAAACTTTTACAACATTACACAAATTTTTTATTTAGTTATTCACGCTTAATTTAGTAGTCTAATTCCTTTAATCTGTATTTTATTTTTGTCAATCTTAACTTCTAGCATGCTTTTTCAGTTAAAACACACGTTTGTGCATACAAATATTTAACTGGAATGAAAGTGGTAAAATCAAGAGAGGATTTCTCTTTGATTTTCTTGCCATAAGACTTGTTATCAGTTGAAATAGACGTCTAAACTTTTACAACATAGTGCGAAAGACTAAATATTTCATCACGTTGTGCATTGAAATGAGAATGGTGCAGGGTGTCTGGGGTTGTGTGATTACTGATGCGACCACATCAGTGTACTGTATTTCAAAAGGCTGTAAAACATCTAAAGGTTTTCTGGGTTTGTAACTCATTTGCAAACTAATGAGTTTTGAGGGATCTGGCATTGTGAACTTTGGTGTTGTGTGTCAGCTGTAGTTCAGAGATCAAAAACAGATCATGTTCAATGATCAAAGGATCTCCATTGCATCTATTTATGACATAGAGCTGTGAGTGTGAGGTTTGTCAAAGTTTAGCCGAAAGTTCAATGTCTGGTCAAAAGGATGTGAGACCTACTGAACCTTTTTAACGACAAATATCTGGTGTATAGTTTTAGTCCTCTATCCTAAGATCTCCCTGGTTGCTGACTCTCACTGCTATCTGATTCACAAGTGTCAAGCCTCTGGTTTTGTGAGCCTCTACCTCGTAGCAAGACAGGTGCAGCTATCTGATTCACAAGGTTCAAGCCTCTGGTTCTGTGAGCCTCTACCTGGCAGCAAGACTGGTGCTTCGTTTGAGACATCGTCAAACCTCTGGTTCCTTGTGTTCCTGTTTAGGGCTTTCTGCCTCCTCTGTAGTCCTCAAGTCTGTCACCCAGGACTGGTCTCAGTGGTCATCTTCCCTGCCTGTGATCATGTCATCTACATTGTCCTACTGTTTGAGTCTTGTTAATAAAGACCCCCTTCACTGTTATTCTGCACCAGGGTCCTCTTTCTTGCAGAACATGTACAGGTACATGTGTTCCTGATCCCTTGATCAGGTATCTTAACATCTAGTGACTTAACTTTATGTGTATTTGGGCTAGCAAATCCCAGATTTTAACTAGAGGCTTAGCAATGTGAAACCATGTGTCATAGCCTTAATTTAATTAATGATAAAGCATAGTTTACAGTAGGGATGGGCGATATGGACTTAAAAATGTAACACAATAATTTCTGATATTTATTGCAATAACGATATCAATGACGATAATATAGGGAATCCTGTTTTTTTTTTAGAGAATAGTATTATCTTTTTCTATTTTTACCCAAAATAGGGTGTTGTGTTGTGTACTAGCAGTACACATGACTGTTTAATTCATACTGGAAGCCGGAGGGCACCCTTGCGCAGAAACTCCACATATGCATAGTAGAAGTAATGCTCCAGGAAATCAATAATATCGACAGAGGTATCCAGTGATTGCTGTAGCTGAATAAAACACAGATAGAGAAATCTTGACTGAGGAAACCTGAAGACAATAAACATGTGATTGCACAAAATATATGGTCTGTGTTCTTCAAGCAATCTTGGGTATTTTTATAACGATAAAGTATATTTATAATGCAATGGTAATCGACATAGCCCTTATCACTGTATATAATGCTATAAAATAGTATGATTCCTGCCTTATTCTGTGATACGAGACCACATCTGATCTCAAAAATAAGTTATTTCAAACATTCGAATATGTTAATGAATAATATCTTTGTTGGACAACAGGTAAACGACTCATACACATGTAAAACTGTATTGCACATGTGCTACTGTAGTACATTTACTCAATGCTCAGACCGATTTTTGTCGCACTGTACAGCATTATCCAAACCTGTTCCAAATTGTAGAAGGAGCTGCTCAATTTCACGTCTGCCTTTCTTCACATTACTCCACACAGTTGCACACACAAATATGTCAACAACTAGACTTTATCATTATTATCGCGGGAAGACTAATTATTATCATGGGGAGAATTTTTACCTGTATATCGCAAACAATAAGATATCGCCCATCCCTAGTTTACAGTGGGGAAAATATTTATTTGATCCCCTGCTGATTTTGCAAGTTTGCCCACTTACAAAGAAATGAAGGGTCTGTCATTTTTATGGTTGGTTTATTTTAACATATAGAGACAGAATAATAACCATCCAGAAAGAAAACACATTATATAAAGGTTAGAAACTGATTTGCATTTCAGTAAGTGAAATAAGTATTTGATCCCCAAGCAAAACATGACTTAGTACTAGGTGCAGAAATCTTGGTTGGCATTAAGCACAGAGGTAAGACGTTTTTTTTTTTTAAGTTGGTAACCAGGTTTGCACACATCTCAGGAGGGATTTTTATCCACTCCTCTTTACAGATCCTCTCTAAATCCTTAAGGTTTCTTTTGCTGCTGTTTGGTAACTCAAAGTTTCAGCTCCCTCCACAGATTTTCTATTGGCTAGATCCCTCCATTAACCTTAATGTGCTTCTTCTTGAGCCACTTTTGTTGCCTTGGTGGTATGTTCAGGTCATTGTAATACTTGAAGACTTATCCATGACCCATCTTCAGTGTTCTGGCTAAGGGAAGGAGGTTCTCATTCAAGATTTTACAGTACATGGCCCCATCCACCTTAACATAAAAAAAGTCAAAACGTCCTGTATCCTTAGCAGAAAAACAGCCCCAATGCATAATGTTTCCACCTCCGTGGTTGACTGTAGGGATGGTGTTCAGCATTTCTCTCTTTCCATTCATGGCGACTCAAGTTAATACCAAAGGGCTCAATTTTGGTCTCGTCTGACCATGGCATTTTCTCCCAAGCCTTCTCTAAATCATTTAGATCAGGGATAGGCAACGTCGGTCCTGGAGTGCCGCTGCCCTGCAAAGTTTTGCTCCAACCCAAATCAAACACGCCTGAACAAGCTAATCAAGGCTACAGGCAGATCTTTTTTTTTTCAGGGTTGGAGCTAAACTCTGTAGGACATCGGCACTCCAAGACAGACATTGCCTACCCCTGATTTAGATGTTCTTTGGCAAACTTTAAACGGGCCTGTAGCCCTGTACATGTGCCTTCTTGAGCAGGGGGACCTTGTGTCACGATCATCAGCTGGAGTGCCCATGATCTCCAGCAGAGGGCACTCCACTCAGGACTCTTGCATTTGGTGTCCATTTCCATTCCCAACTCCATTTCCCATAATCCTGTGCTTATGTCTAATCACCACCAGGCGTTCCCCATTACCACTCCCCTATATAAACTGTGTTTGGACCCTCAATGATTGCGAAGTCTTGTTTAGCCTGTCTTACATTTCCGAGCGTTTTTCCCAGTGTTTGTTCATTCCGTGTTTGACTTTGGATTGTTTATACTGACTGTGATTCTCTGCTGCCTGCCCCGACCTCTGCTTGTTTCTGTTGTTGATTTTGGATATCCCTGTACATACCTGATGCTGTTCCCCAATCATTGCCTGTTTGACCATTCTGATATTAAACTACTGCAAATGGATCCGAATGTCTCTGACTCCACGTTACACCTTGCAGGCGCTGCAGGATTTCAGCCCATTGCGGCTCGGTGTGTTACCAATGTTTTGCTTGATGACTGTGGTCCCAACTGGCTTAAGATCATTAACAAGCTCCTCCCCGTGTAGTTTGGGGCTGATCCCTCACCCTTCTCATGATCATCCTTAGCCCACGAGGCAAGATCTTTCACGGAGCTCCAGACCAAAGTTGATTGATGGTTGTTTTGTATTTCTTCCATTTCCAAATAATTGCACCAACAGTTGTCTCCTTCTCACCAAGCTTCTTGCTGATGGTCTTGTAGCTCATTCAAGCCTTGTGCAGATCTACAATCTTGTCTTTGACATTCTTTGACAGCTCTTTGGTCTTGTCCATGGTGGTGGAAGAGGATGGAATGGAAGATACAGATTGTTTGGACTGATGTCTTATACACCTAACGAGCTGACATTAGATGTAACATAATTAAAGTTGCAGGACTAAAATCTGTGTTCCACATGGGCACTTAACCAATCTGTGGTAGCCAGAGTTCTCGCTGGTTTCACATTACGCTGCCGGAAAGAACACGAGCTGTGGATAATTGAAAGAGTCTTTAATAGTGTCCAACACAAGGAACAGGAGGTTGACACACTGGTAGACCTGACAAACACTAACTGAACAGACTGGGTCTTATAAACTCAGGATAATGAGGGACAAAATAGCTGGAATCAAATTAACACGAGGATAAACTGGGTCATGGGGAGCAAAACACACACACAGACAGTCCAGAACCCTGACAGCTGGTTGGTAGGGGATCAAATACTTATTTCACTCACTGAAATGCAATCAATTTCTAACCTTTATTTAATGTGTTTTTTTTTCTTTCTGGATTTTTTGGTTGATATTCTGTCTCTATCCGTTAAAATAAACCTACCATAAAAATGACAGACCCTTCATTTCTTTGTAAGTGGGCAAACTTAAAAAATCAGCAGGGGATCAAATCTGTATGTGCCCCATTTGTAAAATAAATGATATATTTATTTATTAATGCATTACACACATACTCGCTCTTTACTGCTCACGCATCACACTTCTTAGGTGAACGCACCTCACCACAAGCGTATCTGGATTTAAAATGCATGCTACCAATATTGCTTGACTGCACCACCAAGAATGGAAGCAACACCAAATGCAATATGGCTATATCCTTGCAGCAAATTTGTCTTTCTGCTGCTGCTATTACTGTTGCTGCTGTTGTTAATGATACAATGCATTTTCCCATTCTGGCTTTGCTTATATGCTTAACATACACATTTATATATATATATATATATATATATTTTATATATATATATATATATATATATATATATATATATATATATATATATATATATATATATATATATATATATATATATATATATATATATATATATATATTTTATATAGTGTATTGGGGAATGTAAATAAATGACAACAAACTGTCACGTTTAATAGCCCAACAATTGAGCTAGTGACCCTTTGTTAATCACCACATGTCAGATAAATCTGGATTACTACTGTAAAGTTACTAACTAGCAAAATATGAAGAAGTATTATAGCATGCTGTTACATATTGTGCATATTGTATAAGAATAAAACCTTTAGCCTAGCGCCCTCCTGGGTCCACCAATTCTCAAAGTCCTTTTGGAGTTTCACTTTCAGCTTTTCATGCAACAGCTGTAGATGTTCAATCTCTGTCTTCAACCCTTTTAGACATCCAGATTTGATCTTGTAACTATAAAGGGGAAAAAAATAAAAATTATACATATATGTATATATAATGTAATGTATACAAGGCATATTTGATAAAAAAGATAAGAAAGCATAATTAAAAGCAAATGCTCCAGAAAGAATAATAATATAATTTAGATGTGTAAATTATAAGATCAAAGAAGTTTAGAGTAGTGAATTACAGATATTTAAGTAATACAATGACACACTGTTTCTTTTCCTCCTCTATCTGGTTGAGAATTCTCTCTTCAACAGAGTCTGACTCTGATGGCATTAGGTTTCCTGCTACACCTAAACAAAACAGAACAAAGAGATACAATATGAAACTGGTGGAACATAATGTGACTTATTCCAGAACTGTTATCAACTGTAATTAACAAAAAGCTGGACAACTTTTCCAGAAGTCAAAACACTCAGAAATTGTGAAATTCTAAATGGAAATCAGTCTTCAAAAAAAAATCTGTTGTGCTAAATATTCAAAATCGCTAGGGCATATTTCTCCATATTTAGTTCATTTCCAAAACCTTTCACACTTTCACAGGTAGCATTAAAAAAAACACATGTATACCTCTCTACAGTTAAGAATTCACTGCAGTATGTTACATGGTCCATGTTTACATTACATTTCTCTTTTGACATGGTCAAAAAGGCAGTTGCTGCCAGACCCATTGCACACACTGACCCATCTTTGAATGAGTAAGATGAGAATGTGGTAAGAAAAAGGAATGTAAAAATTAATGGTTAATGGTTATTTGAAGGTCTTAAGTATTTTGAAAGTCACTAACCTTGGGCTACCATTTGCTTTCGTCTAATTTTCAGCTGTGTCTTCAGCTCATCTGGAAGTGAGGGAAAAGAGCTGAGATGTAAACATGAACATTCAAGGGTTACATTCAAGATGCTAATTTTTCACATCTGCTCTTCATGGCATGGATCTAACTGCAGGATCAAACTGCAGCAGTCTCAATTTATTCAAACAGACTTGTTTTTTCTTACTGTTTTCAGTCCAATTCATCATGCTTTATAAGGTGCAATTAAAACAACAGTTGTCTAATGTGCTATACAATTAACTCATAAGATAAAAGATGTAACGCAGGACATAGAAACAGACAACAAGAACATCACAAGTTGTGAGCTAAAGAGTATAGAAGGGTTTTAAACTTAGATTTTAAAATATGTATTGTTGGTGCAGTTCTAATTGGAATTAGAAATAATTTGGTTCCACAGGAGTAATACATTCATGCTTGCAAATGCCAATTACTAGCCTTGCAGTCACATTTTGAACAATTTGTAATTGAGATAAAGAGGAATATCTGATTCCCAAATACAGAGAATTTCAGTAAATAAGTCTAGAAGAAAACCTTTGGATCATTATCCAGGCTAGGATGCAATGTCACCTTGACCAGTCCAGGGGCAAAGCCAAGGCAGAAGGGGACTACTGAAAGAGCCTGCAAATCTCCTAACCTCTTAAGAGAAGATATTGCAACTAGCAGAGTTACCTTGAGTGTCAGAAGCTTCACTATTCGAAGGTTCAAATGTTTCCAGGTAGGAATTTGCTCTGTGTCTGTCAGAGGTTTTTTTTTTTGTTGTTTGTTTGTTTCTTAACCCTCTGTTGCTCCTCAGTCATTTTTGAAAGAAAAATTCTACAGTTTTGTTTTACTTTGTTTTTACTTCACCGGAAAGGTATGAAACTTGCTATGTGAAAAATACAAACAAAACATGGACATGATTTGAAAAGGTTAAATGGTCCTGCAAAAAATAGTCACACTTTTACCCATCACAGTCGAAAATGACCCATTGCAAACTAATAGGATATTATATTGTAACACTCTGCCTAAACAAGGCAGGATACACAAATAAATTCTGTTCGTTACCCTCCTAAAAGCATGTGTGAATGATTGCACACAGCATAAACACAGAAACCAAGAATGAACCCAGTGAACCCAACCCAAAGTGTATTATATATATATATATATATTTTACAAAATGTATGAGTGAGCATTTATATTGTCCAGTCCAATATGATGTGGGTGGATGCGTGTTGAATCGGCCTCACCGGTGAAGCTTTTGAGTCTGGGAGCATGAAGAGGAACAGCACTGTCCTGTGACAGTATACCAATGGTGAAATAATCCAAGCAACAGAGTAAATCCACAGAGTTAAACAGTCACAGCAATGAACAGCAGGGGAGCTTGGACAATTGATCATGTTACAAGAAATGAGCAAGGTAAACGATGCTTCAGAATGCCAGTAAGCCGGCTTCCTTTATCGGAAGAGCAGATGATCAGCTAATGCACCTGATGTCATGGGGATTCCCTGATATGTCGTGGCAGAACATTTGCGAGAGAAAATTGGACACTCGACAGTCAACAGAAACACAGGGGAAATAATTGTACAAGAACAGCTGAATTAAATAAATAATTTGCCCAGTAATCAGCCTTATAAATATCCCCTTTATGTGCTTTCCTGCTGGGAGGCATTGATTGCATAGTGGAATTCTGGCCCCTGGTCCCAGGTTTAATGTTGTTTACCAAAATAGGCAGCAATCATTGTTTTTACAGTTCAGTTGAATTTCAGTTAAATTTGCCTGGGGGTGGATAGCTTGATGTAAGCTTCTAAACACCACACTCCTTGGTGGTCTTCAAAGGCCGTTCTTTGACTGAGCGAGGTTGGATACCAAACTGCAGGTGAGTGATGGTATTGTCCAAACTTTGAGCTTTAGAAATTCCTTCCAGAGAGTGTGGCTCATTTACACGGGATAAAGCATCGGGCCCCATGTAGAGGCTGTTGAATTGTTGTAGACGGTGGATCCAGTGTTAGGCGTGAGGAGGTTTTGGGACATTCTTTTTTGGATGTCCTATAGTTCTTTTCTGCCCCTGTTTAGAAACATGAAGCATATGCTACCACCTTCTCTGCTTCCCCAGATTGTTGTGTGAGGATGGCTCCCAGTCCTACATCACTCATGTCTGTGTGAACTTGGAAGATTTTGGTGAGGTCTAGTTGTATCAGTACAGGTGAGTTCTATAATGCTTGTTTCAGTGCATCCATCCTTGCCTGACACTCTGGAGTCCACTCCCACTTGACTCATTTCTTTTTGAGGTGGGTCAATGGAGCAGCTATGTCAGCAAAGTGGGGAATGAACTTATGATTGAGGTCTTGCAGGGGTGGGAACTCTGCATCAGCCTTGGTCTTCTCTCAGTCCATCTCCAAACCCCTCTCTGAGACTATATGGCAGAGGAACTTAAGCTGTTGTTTGAAGAAGTGGCATTTCTTTATATTCAGTATCAGGTTGGCTTGAGTAAGTTTATGGAAAACAGTGTTGAGATGTTGAATGTGCTGCTCTGATGTCTTTGAGTAGATGATGATATCATTGATGTAGAGGAAACAGATTTTCCACCTTAAATCAGCCAGAACTCTCTCCATCAAACGTTGGAAGGTAGCAGTGGCATTTCTGAGCCCATACGGCATATACTTGAATTGAATTAGCCCCTTGGTGGTAATAAAAGTGGTGTTCTCTATACTCGTTTCTTCCATCTCCACCTGCTAGTACCCAGACTGAGAATCCAGTTCACAGAGCACAAATTCAGAGTATGGGCCACTTTTTTAAATCTGTTCTCTGCCTGCCTTTTTCAAATGAAACTTGTAACATCCCCTGTGTGTGATAAATGTAACTAAGTCAATTGACAGCTTTTATGCATCTATTTTGAGGATGTCTGGCCATTTTGAATTTCTGAATTAAAGTCTTTATTATTTTATCACAACTTTTGGAAATTACATTTGATCCTGAAACCATGTTAATGATTTCTGTCCTCTGTAACCTTGACTTTAACTAAAAAATAACTTACTTTTGGGGCTTAGCAGCCATTTAGAAAGCTATCATTAGTTCATGGTTTCAGCCTAATTCTTTGCTAAAATTGCAGTGGTTGTCCTGTTTTATAGATATTGTCTGGCTGGAGCACGCCACTGACTTATTATTAATAGAGAGAAGATAAAAAATATTCTGACAACTTCTACGTCCATCACTTCTATGCCAAAAGACTGTGTTGTAAATAATCTTGCTTGTTTGGCTCAATTCCTCAGCTTATCCAAAAGCTCAAAAAATAATGTTGTAACAGAAGCTATGGAAAACAGAACAATGTGCTTCTTTACTTTCAAAATCTGTACTATTAGAGATAAAATTATAACCATGCAGTCATCAGCTAAAGTATCGCATCAGATAGCACACTATAGATCCCCTTAAGAACAATTCCACTCATTTTCTGCTATAGGAGAGGAAGAATTATATAAACTTATTAAATCATCTAAACAAACAACATGTATGTTAGACTCTATACCATCTAAGCTACAAAACCCGATTCCAAAAAAGTTGGGACACTGTACAAATTGTGAGCAAAAAAGGAATGGAATAATTAACAAATCTCATAAACTTATATTTTATTCACAATAGAATACAGATAACATATCAAATGTTGAAAGTGAGACATTTTGAAATGTCATGCCAAATATTGGCTCATTTTGGATTATATGAGAGCTAAAAGTTGGGACAGGTAGCAATAAGAGGACAGAAAGGTTGAATGTACATATAAAGAAACAGCTGGAGGACCAATTTGCAACTTATTAGGTCAATTGGCAACATGATTGGGTATAAAAAGAGCCTCTCAGAGTGGCAGTGTTTCTCAGAAGTCAAGATGGGCAGAGGATCACCAATTCCCCCAATGCTGTGACAAAAATAGTGGAGTAATATCAGAAAGGAGTTTCTCAGAGAAAAATTTGCAAAGAGTTTGAAGTTATCATCATCTACAGTGCATAATATCATCCAAAGATTCAGAGAATCTGGAACAATCTCTGTGCATAAGGGTCAAGGCCGGAAAACCATACTGGATGCCCTTGATCTTTGGGCCCTTAGACGGCACTGCATCACATACAGGAATGCTACTGTAATGGAAATCACAACATGGGCTCAGAAATACTTCCAGAAAACATTGTCGATGAACACAATCCACCGTGCCATTCGCCGTTGCCGGCTAGAACTCTGTAGGTCAAAAAAGAAGCCATATCTAAACATGATCCAGAAGCGCAGGTGTTTTCTCTGGGCCAAGGCTCATTTAAAATGGACTGTGGCAAAGTGGAAAACTTTTGTGGTCAGACGAATCAAAATTTGAAGTTCTTTTTGGAAAACTGGGACGCCATGTCATCCGGACTAAAAAGGACAAGGACAACCCAAGTTGTTATCAGCGCTCAGTTCAGAAGCCTGTATCTCTGATGGTATGGGGTTGCATGAGTGCATGTGGCATGGGCAGCTTACACATCTGGAAAGGCACCATCAATGCTGAAAGGTATATCCAAGTTCTAGAACAACATTTGCTCCCATCCAGACGTCGTCTCTTTAAGGGAACACCTTGCATTTTCCAACATGACAATGCCAGACCACATACTGCATCAGTTACAACATCATGGCTGCGTAGAAGAAGGATCCAGGTACTGAAATGGTCCAGCCTGCAGTCAAGATATTTCACCCATAGAAAACATTTGGCGCATCATAAAGAGGAAGATGCGACAAAGAAGACCTTAGACAGTTGAGCAACTAGAAGCCTGTATTAGACAAGAATGGGACAACATTTCTATTCCTAAATTGAGCAACTTATCTCCTCAGTCCCCAGAAGTTTGCAGACTGTTATAAAAAGAAGAGAGGATGCCACACAGTGGTAAACATGGCCTTGTCCGAACTTTTTTGAGATGTGTTGATGCCATGAAATTTAAAATCGACTTATTTTTCCCTTAAAATGATACATTTTCTCAGTTTAAACTTTTGATATGTCATCTATGTTGTATTCTGAAAAAAAAAAAAATTTGAAATGTGAAACTTCCACATCATTGCATTCTGTTTTTATTCACAATTTGTACAGTTTCCCAACTTTTTTGGGTTTGTACTAAAAGAGGTGCTTCCAGAAGTTATAGATCCTCTTCTAAATATTATTAATTCATCAATGTCATTATGATATGTCCCCAAAACCTTCAAATTGGCTGTTATTAAAGGGATGGTTCATTGTTTTTTTTCTAGGCTTGATTGTGTTAATGCTTTGTTTTTTAAAAAACGCATTATTTTTCACATAATTGACCTTCACATAATTGAAATCCACACTGCTCTGTCCCTACTCTGAGAAACGGGCTGATAATTTCCTTATGTTATAAAGCCCCTCCCACAGAAATAGGCAATGGGCTCTGATTGGTTAGCTATCCCAGTGTGTTGTGATTTGCTAAATGTGTCTCTAGTGTGTGTCTAAATGTACCGCCCATCACATTAGCGGCATGTGCTCCGGTTGTATAGGAAACAACGGCTCGTTAATATCGCCAATTTGCAGTTTAAATCTAGATTAAAGACCCATCTCTTTAACCTGGCTTACACATAACATACTAATACACTTCTAATATTCAAATCTGTTAAAGGATTGTTAGGCTGCATTAATTAGGTAAACCGGAACCGGGAACACTTCCCATAACACCCGATGTACTTGCTACATCATCAGAAGAATGGCATCTACGCTCATATTAGTCTGTTTCTCTCTTATTCCGAGTGTCAGTGGAGACCATGTCAACTTGATACGCCCCAGAGACAGATCCCCTGCAAAGATCTCATCACCTCGATGACCATCAGCACAAGACCACAGGAACCAGCCTGGAATTAAACCACGCCATGCTGGTTTTGTCTGGCCAGAGGAGAACTGAGCCTGGTTTCTTCCAAGGTTTTTTTCTCAATTTCTGTCACTGATGGAGTTTTGGTTCCTTGCCACTGTTGCCTTTGGCTTGCTTAGTTGGGGATTCTTGACTCATTGAACAGACACTATTGGAATCAAGCTGAACTGGATGATGACATTACTGAATCATCAATGAACAGATTTTAGCTGGAAAAATGACTCTTGTTGTTGTCTTCTTGCATTATTGACAAACATTTTTTCTGTTTGACACTGTAAAGCTGCTTTGATACAACCAGTATTGTATAAAGCACTACACAAATAAAGGTGACTTGACTTGACTTAGAATATCAAATTAAATTGCGGGAAGCAGATCCTTTTCCTATTTAGCATCCAAACTCTGGAACAATCTACTTAGCGTTTTTCGGGAGGCAGACACATTCTATCAGGTTAGATCTGGATTCAAGACCCATCTCTTTAGCCTTTCATGCACATGACAAACTATTACATTTCTATAATTCAAATACATTAAAGGCTGCATTAGTTAGGTCAACCGGAACCAGGAACACTTCCCATAACCCCAGATGTACTTGCTACATTGTATGAAGAATGGCATCTATGCTAATATTAGTCTGTTACATTCTCATTCCTAGGACACCATAGCCACCCAGATCCAGACCGTATCCAGATCAGATGGTAACCGGAGTCACCTAGATCCAATCTGTATCCAGACCAGATGGTTGGATCATCACCTAGAGACGACCTCTACAACCCTAAATTTCAGCGGAGACCATGTCAACTAGATGAGCCCTAGAGAAAAGATCCCCTGTGAAGACCTTGTCAACTAGATGTCCATTGGCAAAAGACCATGAGAACCAGACAAATCCTCTGCACAATATGACTTGTGCTACAGCCTGGAATTAAACCACACCATGCTGGTTTCATCTGGCCAAAGGAGAACTGCCCCCCCCCCCAACTGATCCTGGCTTCTCCCAAGGCTTTTTTTCTCCATTTCTGTCACTAATTGAGTTTTGGTTCCATGCCACAGCCACCTTTGGCTTGCCTAGTTGGGGACTCTTAATTTCTGGCAATATTGTCGGCTTGATTGCACAAACGTTATTTTAAGAGAACTGAACTGAGCTGGATGATGACATCACTTAATCAACAATAAACTAAAAAAAGGTCTCGGTTATGTATGTAACACTCATGACTGACAAATTGGGATTTTGCCTGAGAGCCCAGTCACCTTTGAGTGTTAACAAAACAAGCCAATGAGTGTTGGCGTGCGAGCTTTGCATCGCGCACCCCACCCCACAGTGTGGGTATATAAAGAGAGCGCGAGCAGTCGCACATTCAGTTTTTCGCTGAGGAGCCCAGACGGTGTGCCTCACCCATACAGTGGTGGTACAGCAACTGTGGTGACGGGACGTAATGTCTCCGTTCAATCCTTCAGGGAATGAGGGTTACATACATAAACAAGATGTTTCCTTTCAGTCAGTCATGTTCGACGTTACGTCAGTCATTGACGAATTGGGATCCCAATCGAAAACGCCACTATTGCTGACCTCCTCCAGTGCCCTGTGAAATCTGGTAAGTCCCCCCACGCCAGTTGGAATGGAAGAGAGGACAGGGCTTAGGCAGAGGAATCTGCCACTACCGTTCTACACAGTGGGATATTGTATAACACTGGGAAAGAGTACCCAAATAGAGGAACGCTACGGAAGCCAGGAGGTATCATATGGAAGTTACACATATGGACTGGCCATAGGGCAGTGCTACATATGGAAAGTCCCTGCGGTAGACTCAGCCCACCTGGAGTGAGATCACTACGCAGCAGAGATGGCAGAGAAATCTCTGCTAGGGAAAGACACAGGCTTACCATGCATATATCTGGTCCGTAGAGGGGAATGGCGCAACAAGCATGATCAACACCGAGCGGGTCTGGTGTTACTGACCATCTGAGGTAAGTACAGAGTACACAGGCTCTACACAGAGATTATAGAATCTCGCAAACGTGTTAGGTGTTGCCCAGCCGGCAGCTCTACAGATGTCTGCTATCGAGGCGTCCCTCGCCACTCCTCTCGTAAAGTGTGCTCTCACTCCGAGGGGGCACGGTAAACATTGGGCCTGGTATGCTAAGACTATAGCCTTCACTATCCAGTGGGCAAGTCTTTGTTTGGAGACAGCGTTTCCCTCCTGCTATCCTCCAAAGTAGACAAAGAGCTGGTCTGAGGTCCTGAAGCTCTGCGTACAGTCCGCATAAATGGGCAAAGCATGAACGGGACAGAGCAGAGCAACGGCTGGGTCTGCCTCCTCCCGGGGCAGCACTTGCAAGTTCACCACCTGATCCCTGAAAGGCGTTGTGGGAACTTTGGGCACATAAAGTAGGTGGACAACCAGAATGGGTATTGTCGCAGCGTGTACCGCCGCTGCAGGGCGTTAACTTGCATTAACTGCAAGTCAGTCACGTGTTAAAATCGTTTGCGAAACTGCAGCCAGGTGGCGCAAAGGGACGGATTGCAAACTGGTTTGTAAACGGAGATGAAAGGACGTGGTAAAACAACAATAACATTATAAAATAACATTGTTACATCCTTAAAAACCGTTAGAAAATTTACAGTGAGTTAATTTCAAGACGTGGGATAGTCTTAGGCTACAGTCTACGCATCACAAATTAAAAGAAAGACCTTTACACAAAGGCTCTCATGGTATGCTATTGTTATTTAACAGTCATTACATATATATATATATATATATATATATATATATATATATATATATATATATGTATATATATATACACACACACACACACACACATGGATTAAAAGCTAAATGTTTTCATTTCGGTTCGTTCTTGGTAAAAAAAACAAAAAACAAACAACAACAACAACAAAAAAAAAAACCTTCAGGTTCCATATGCAGAGCAAAATGAGAACGGTCCAACATTTATAAATAAAAATTAATAACTCTCCTATTAATCTTTATTACCCAAACTGCTAACACTTTGCAGGTGTGAATTATGCCTTTACTGTGTGACCAAAAATGGAGTATTATCTGTTTCAGCTGCTTGATCGCGCTGGTGCCTCACGCGCACATATTCTTGGAAACAGCGCAGCCATTCACCATGCCATTTGGTGTGAGCAGTGGTCCACTTTGGCATATTTTTGCTAATTTTGATTTTTTTTTCCCAAAACTGAAACGCGTGAACTACAAAGCCTATTTTACCTAATGAATAATAGTTAAGCTTCAAATGGGCAACATCACGAATATGGAAACATTTGGATTTGTCCCAAATAAGAGAGGTAAGTACAAATATACATAAAAATACGCTTTAAATTATATATATATATATATATATATATATATATATATATATATATATATATTGTAGCTAAGCCTATATTATTATTATATACTGCAATTATATTTATCCATTAGAATTATATATTTTTAATTCTTGTTCTGTTCTGATAGTTAAATTTAAAGTATTTGTTGTAAAGTGAGGGGAACTAAAAATATCCTGTTGGTAGATTATAACATTATTAGGCCTGCCGTTATTATTTCTGAATGTAATAAAATGCGACTTATACATGACTTATTTTTTTTCCCTCTCAAAAACATAATTTATTTTTTGCGTGTTTTTAAAAAACATGCAGCAAACGAAAATAGGTGATTAATCGGTTAAAATGTGTTACTGTGGGTTAACAAATTTACATATTAGTATACTTAGCAACAGAGTCTGGGCCTAATCTAGGCTATGTTGTTAACTATTTACAAGTTTCGTGTATGTTTTTATCCAGTTTTAAAAAAAAAAAAATTTCATTGCATCTGAAAATTACTTTAAGAAACAAAAAAGCCTCCCCCACCCCCCTAAAAGTTGGGCATGCACATTCACTTTGCGCGCTTTGGCGCAGAACCTGCCTCCACGTTGCTCAGCTGTGGACGATTTAAAAATGTTTGATATAAAGGTTGCTGTCCCATTTTATACAGGAATTGTTAATAATAATAATAATAATAATAATAATAATAAAAATCTAATTATATGGTTAGTTTCATGGTAACACGCAATCAAGGTCTTCGGATACTATACAAGATACAAGTTAATTTAGGATATTTAACATGCACTGTGACATTTTACCCGTTTCAGCTTATAAATTTTAAAGTCAGTTTAATAGTTTTGAGATTCAAGTTGAACCAAAGTATAAAAAAAAAGCTTTAAATTGCTTTTATTAAATTATTTCTATGAATTAAAGTAGCCTAACTTAAAAATATGTTATCATGACTTTTCATCACATAATTTTTTACAGTGTGATAACGAGCTGTATTCGTCTTACATTTCGGAAACCAAGCACCCACTTTTTTCTTTTTAAAATCTATAATTCGTTCCATATCTCCTCCTTTTTGAGGAAGGTGCCAATGTCAGGGGAGTCAAAAGATAATTACATCATCATAAGGGTTGCCAATTAACTTCAGAAATGGAAAATGAGGGCTAATTGTGATTCTTTCTCTTTTATTCTTTTAGAAAATAGTGTTTATTCTTGTAGAAAATAAGTGTTTATTCTTTAAGAAAATAAGGAACAGAATAAGGAACGACCCAAATATTTGTAATGTACAATAATGTATGCCTATATCTGCCGCAGTTAAAAAGTTATCAGAAATAATCATATTTGTTTTGCTTCACCCATTTATGTACAATTATTCAAAAAAAAAAAAAAGAAAAAAAGAAAGACATACAAAAAATGGTATAAATTTTACCATTATAGAATTGTGACTTTACAAGGGTAGTAATTTAGGAGGTGAAAATACTGTGAAATTACAAATGGCATGGAATTTTAAAGCATAACAACTGAAGGTCTATGAAACGTTAGTGAATAAAGCATTTTTTTAAACAATGGCACTTAAAGTTTTGAACTAAAATATTTTTTTTCAACCATATATCCTGTGAATGAATAAAAATGGATACTTTTCAATGAAAGAACACCTAGAGAGTGTAGGTTGCTTCTGGTGTTTGGATTTATACTTCAATATAATGAGGTCCAAGTTTAAGAATAGTCTACAGTAGGTTTTTTGTTACTCTCTATTTAACAGCATTAACTTACAATGAAATACGTCTTCCTTCAGGTAGACTGAATGCTTTCCTGCCTTGCTAAATATTGGGCTCATGATCAATAAGCTGTATTTGCCTCAAACTGATTTGGTAAAATCAGAACGCTGACGGTGAACCTGGGTGCAGTTAGCGCGAGTGGTGCTCGCAGTGAAGCAGGAGCAGCTGGTCGAGGATTCCACTTGGTCTTAAAGCCTGTCTCAAACACCTACGTTCACAAAAAACAATGATTTTCGCAAAAAAGAATGCTTAATTATCAATTGTGAATTTGTTATTATTATGGTCTGGTGAAAATAATAATATGGGCTGCGAGAAAATAATGAATAAAAAGAGTACGGCTGCTGTGAGTGCAGACAGCATAATTCAACCCAGTAACATGACAACACACTGTTCCTTGCAGCCAAAAAACAGACCAAATTCAGTTCAGCTGGAGGGGGTTGGGGTTTGTTCTGTATAGCTTGTGGGGTTTGAAATAAAGGTGTTAATCTCTTTCTCTTTCATATGGACAGTGTGTTATGAGGGTTTCAAACTTACAGAGCAGGTTTAGGCAAAGTAGGACAAATACCTCATTTGGTTTGGCTTTTGTCATTTTTGCAACTGCATACAAAGTATTACATACATTACAAAACAATATGTTTTTTTTCCCCTCTGGACAGATGAGGCGCGGCTGCATTTAAAATTGTATGAAAGCAAGTAAAGAAGGATCCCTTTAAAATCAATGAAGTTGTCAATTAATGAAGCTCTTTTTTACATTGTGTGCATTTTGTTGAATATAATGAGAGAACTTGAGTTTAAATGTGAGGACGTTTTATTAACGATTTAGCTAAATTGTGCAGGTTTAATTTATTCGTTTCTTGTTTTAATTAGGCCTGAATAATGGGAGCGAAATGTTTTACTAAAATAAAGGAAATCATTTATAAAACACGCAACAATTTCTTAATCAGTGTACAGACAGATATCTTTTTCCCAAGAAGTTATCGGTCAAAATAAAGGACAGGTAAGGATTAACAAAGTAGTGCGTGACAAAAATGCATGCTGTTTTGTTAAAGAAATTTTAAAATATAAATTAAAAATGTATTTGTGACAAATAAAGGCCTAATATGTGAGAATATTGACATATGCATATAAATCCATGTAGCCTAGCTCACTAAAATAGACTACCACTTTTAATGATCTGATGCAAAGTAAACCACCATTTCTTTAGGATAATATAACACATAATTCATATTATATAAATAATACTGCACACCTATTAAATGTTTCAAATCTAAAATCTGGTGTAAAACTGTGTAGCTTAGAGAAAAGATAAGCACAGGCTCATAGGCTTGACATTTATCCTGCTTGAATTTGTTCTAAGAAATACACTTAACTTCATTAGTACTAAACTTTCATCTGTGAATATTCAATATTTTAACTACAGTGTTTTTCTTTCATTTTCCCTGACTGCAGCAGTCAAATGTAACACATTGGCGAGGCAAAGCTGATGGCTATTTGCGAAAATGTGCTTTGATGCGCTTGTTTGATAATTTTATATTTTAAGTGTCAAGAAGTGACATGACATACAGCCAAGTATGGTGACCCATACTCAGAATTCGTGCTCTGCATTTAACCCATCCAAAGTGCACACACACAGCAGTGAACACACACACCATGAACACACACCTGGAGCAGTGGATGTATTTGTTGATAAAGCGCCACTCAGCGGTCAAAAGCTGCAAATGCACTTTGCAGACACGGAGGCTGCGGCACTCATGGCGGCAAAAAGCTCATTTTAGTTGGCCACCTACTGTATCTAGGCTGGGGTCTCAGGACAACATGAGAGGCAGCCAGCCTGAATTCAAGGCATGTATCGTTGACCGAAAATGCCTGCAGGTCCCCGACCCTCCTGACCGAAGCCAATGCAGTGAGGAGCACTGTCTTTAGCGACAGAAACTTAAGCTCTACTGACTGCAGAGGTTCGAAGGGCTCCTCTTTCAAGGCCGTCAAGACCGAGGGGAAATCCCAAGAGGGTACCAGGTGGGGGCGTGGAGGATTCAGCCTCCTCGTACCCCTAAGGAACCTGATGATCAAGTCATGCTTCCCAACAGACTTGCCACCTACTGCATCGTGATGTGCAGCAATGGCGGCAACATACACTTTGAGGGTGAATGGAAACAGCCTTCACTCCAGCCCTTCTTGCAGAAAAGAGAGCACAACCGCGATCAGGCATCTGCGGGGGTCTTCCCACCGGGAAGAACACCAATTGACGAACAGGTTCCACTTCAGCAAGTAGGGGTGCCTTGTAGAGGGTGAAGTGATAGTGTTTACTACCGCTGGAGGTAGATCACCTAGAACCTCTCTAAGGAAGAAGATCCTTCCTCGCGAAGTGCATCAGTTCTGGGAACCAAGTTCGACTGGGCCAATATGGTGCTACTAAGAGGACGTGCTCCTCAGCCTCCTTGACCTTGTACAACATCTGTGCGAGAAGGCTCACTGGGGAAATGCATACTTGCATAGGCCCCGAGGCCACTTGTGTGCCAGCGAGAACAGCTGGCAGTGGGACGTGTCCGGAGAGGCAAACAGGTCTGAGTGTCCCCGAAGCGTCTCCAAATCAGCTGGACTGTCTCGGGTTGGAGTCGCCATTCTCCCGGAAAGGCAGGCCGGTGTGAGAGCTCGTCAGCTGCACGATTGAGCTTGCCTGGTATGTGAAAGCGACCTCATGAGCTTCTGACTCCAAAGGAGGAGATGGCGGACAAGTTGTGACATGCAAGGGTAGTGTAGACTGCCCTGGTGGTTGATGTATGCAACGGTTGCAGTATTGTCAGTCTGGACCAGTATGTGCTTGTCGTGTAGCAGTGATCTGAAGCGGCGCAGAGCAAGCCATACTGCTAACAACTCTAGGCAATTGATATGCCACTGCAGTCAAGGCACTGTCCAGGTGCCCGATGCAGCATGCCCATTGCACATGGCACCCCAGCCTATGGCAGAGACATCTGTTGAGACAACAACATGCCTGGACACTTGCACTACGGAAACTCCCACCCAAAGAACAGCAAGGTCCGACCACGGGCTGAAGGTCTGTCAGCAGGACGGGGTGACTGAGACCCTCTCATATGAAGCAATCAGAGTGGCGTGACAGCTGCAGCGGATGCCATATGCCCCAGGAGCCTCTGAAACCACCCTGCTGTACTGAAATGACTCCAGGCAGTTCAATATTGACTGAGCATGCTCCACTGAGAGGCGTGCTGTTAGATTGACCGAGTCCAACTCCATACTGAGAAAAGAGACCCTCTGCAAGGGGGAGAGTTTGCTCAACTGGCTGAGGTTGACAAAGAAATGCCCGTCCCTTGAACACAAAGTGGAGAACCTGGCTCCACATTTGGGCAAGGGGCACGTAAGAAGGCATATCATCCTCAAACCGGGCCCTGCTGCCTGCTGGCGAAAGAAGGGGGATGAGAGTGGCAAGGACTAGCATTGCACACTACCATCCATGTCCTCTTATGACTCAGAGATAGAGGAAACTGCTCCTTACTGCACTGGCCATAAGGCCTGTGGTGAAACAGAAATTTAACTTAAATAGTTCTCTACCCTGCCCTCCTCTTGGGGAAGAGCAGCTCCCTCCGTCTCTGGGTCACCCATCTCGGGAGTGGTTTTGCCCACTGTTTGGAGGATTTAAAAATGGCTGAGATGGGTGGCGTCGTCTCCTCCACGATATCACGGTTGAGCTCGCCGTGCTGGAGCATTTTTTAATTTTTTTTTTTTGCCACAGAGGACAGACACCCTTGCGATGAGCAGGCTGAGGGGCAGCCCATAATGGCTGGTAGCACATTGGGGGCATGCTCTTGACAGCCTTAGCCTGCTTCTGAACTGCGGATAACTGCTGGGCACAGTCCTCAACAGTGTCCCCGAAAAGGCAACCTTGTCAGATGGGAGAATCAAGTAAGCACACATTGGTGACAACTCGCACCTCTGCAAGGTTTAGCCAAGGGGGCTTCTGGACCAACCAAGTGGACATCGTCTGGCCGAAGGCCTGTGCCGTGACTTTCATCATGGTCAGTCATCGTGCACATTTCCTGCATCAACCCTGGCTCACAACTACCCTTGTGCATTTTGAGTGATTTGTAGTAAATTGCAGGGTGTCCATTGCATGCAGGGCAGAGACAGCCTGTCCAGCGACACTGCAAGCCTCAGCAACCATAGCTGCTGTTATCTTACAGGTGCTGAACGGGACATGCGGACAACACCACCAGATGGCAGCACTTTACAGGCATACACTGCAATTCCACACTCCACCTGGGGAATCCCTACAAAACCCTGACCGCCCAACCATCAAGGGTAGTGAGAGAGGAAAAACTTTAGGCAGATTTTGGCATGTTTGGCTTTCCATACTGGCACTAATTTGCCTCCATGCTGCCAAAGCTTCTCATGCATCTCCGTAAAGAAAGACGCGGGGCGGGGCAAGGCGATTGCCGCGTCGCACTGTGCCCCCAGAAACCAATCTACCAGCCTCGATCACTCTGAATCCGATTCAGCACAAGCAAAAACCACATAAGCGGGAAACTCCACGTCATCTTCATATCCAGTAGATAATAGCCCAATAACCTCATCTAAAGTGGCAAGCAATGTGATGGGTTGCCGTGACAACCCGCGCTGTCAGCTGGTGGCTCAATGGCACACAACACGCTGAGGAGCAAGAGGTCCACGGGGACTTTGCAGGTGAAAGGCTCTCGCTGTGATCCTCGGTCTCCCAAGGTGTCACGCAAACCTGTGGCTGTGCTTTTACACACAGCAGCAGCTGGGCAACAGGAAAGGGGACTCGGGGAGTCGCAACCGGCATGTCAATGTGGTCATGTTCAACGTGAACATAAACCACCCACGAACGCAGACTCAGAATGCTTAAGCCCAGGCATGTGACACAGCGATTGTGGCTGTCAGATGAGGCCAGGAACAACCGCGTTCAGAAATGCAGACAGAGAGGCGTATTCAAAAAGACGCTCGCTGTCCGCTAGCTCTTTTAAGGAAAAAGCTAATTTAGCATTGAAGCACCCAGGGGAACAGTCGCTGTACGGCGTGCAGGACTCTTGGATAAGCCTGCAGCATGCACAATGCAGAGAAAAGCTCTTTCAGTAGCGACCACCGCTGACATGCTGTCACACCAACACTCTCTAGAGAGATTTTGCCTGGTTTGTTGCTTACACACTTGAACGATGATTGCAGAGTATAATCGTGAGAAACGCTCGGCTCCAAAGCGAAAAGCTGAATGTGCGACTGCACACGCTCTCCCTTTATACCAGCGCTGCGGTGCGATGCAAAGCAAAGCTCGCACGCCAACATTCATTGGCTTGTATTTTTTAATTTATTTTCAGATGACATAGTAATACCCTAGATATGAGTACTTCACGATTCTAAGGAGATACATCTTACTACCTAATGAACAGGTCACAAATAAATTCTACAACTCTTTGCCAGGCCTGTACCATTCTTGGTTTAGCTTTATTAAATATTAAATATAGCTTAATTCTAGCTCATTTATTGTTCCATATGAATTTGGAGATCAAAGACTGGGTTTGCTCAAGAAACTTAGGTGGAGGAGAAATTGGAATCATGAAAAACAAGATAGTGAGGCGAGGGAGAATGTTCATCTTAACAATAGAAATTCTTCCTTGTAAAGAAACTGGGAGAGTATTCCAACGCTGTAGACGTTCTGTCACCTTTTGAGAGATTTCCCTATAATTTTTGTGAATAATTTCTGATAACTTTGCATATATTTTAATTCCTAAATAAGAAATAACATTGCTTACAGGAATGGAGGGAGGGTATTGAACATTAGTGGCAGATGAATTTAGAGGGAGTACTGTGGATTTATGCCAATTTATTTTATAACCTACTAAATTCTTAAATTCATTGAACAGGGCTAACACTTGTGAGACTGATACTTTGACGTTGGAGAGGAACCAAAGAATGTCATCTGCATAAAGTGATATAGAATGTTTGGAGCCATGAACAACAATGGGGTATATATAGATTTGTGCTCTCTTATGGCTTGTGCAAGGGGTTCTAATGATAACGCAAATAATAATGGTGAGAGAGGGCAGCCTTTTTGTGTGCCCCTCTGCAAAGGAAAAGGTAAGGACTGACATGTGCCTGTGATAACAGAGGCCAGGGGAGTTTCGTATAGGATTTGTATCATAGATAAAAATCTTGTACCGAATCCCAAATGTTTCATTACTGCCCACAGGTATGGCCACTCCAGCCTGTCAAAGGCCTTTTCTGCATCCAAAGAGAGCACAGCCCAGTCTTCAGTAAACATTTCTGCCATCTCCAAAATGTGAAACAATCTGCGGACATTATCTGCTGCCAAACAACCCCTAATAAAACCTGTTTGACCAAAATTGATTATTTTATCCACTACCTTATCCAATCTTAGCGCAAGAGCTTTAGCGTATAATTTAATATCTCCACATATCAGTGATATGGGGCGATAGCTGGAGCCTTTAAATGGGATCTTTTCCATCTTTTAACAGTAATGATATAAGAGCAGTCTTTTGATCCCTATGAAATGTTTTATGTTCTAGAGCACAGTTTATAGAATCTAATATTAATGCTCCTACTGTGTCCCACAATGCCAGATAAAGCTCAGGGGGAATTCCATCAGAGCCCTGAGATTTCCCTTTTTGAAGAGATTTTACTGTTATCTTTAACTTAACTTTAACTTGATATTTTAGTCTGGTTCTATGTACGATGAACTCAGCTTTATGCAAAGACAGAGAATTATATTCCCCCCTTAAAGCGGATATAATATCACTTCTTTGCTCCGTGAATTGTACTTTTTGTTGTCCCTTCATAGTCTCACAACCAGCCAGGGAGGGTATCTACAATGGTAAAAACATTTTGAGAAACCCAATTGGATCCGATCCCTCTTCAGATTCTGGTAAGCCCACTTGCCTCAAATTCGAGCAGCAGTTCCTGTCTTCCATCTCTGTTAATCTTGTGGAGAGTGATACAATCTGTCAATTGTGGTCTCTAATATCTTGATCTTGAGCTCGTATAATGGCTAGGGGGAAATAAAATCGAGAGTTCACTTTTTATAAGGATTTACCCAGCTCTTCAAATAAAGGTGTGCGAGACCGCTGACAGATTTATTCGCCTGCTAGACTTGAGATTTCAGATTTCAGTTATCTACAGCCCCTTTGACCGCTGCCTGAACTGCCTTATCGAAGTGCTTTTGTTGCTCTGTCAGGGTCTGTTTAACAGCTCTTAAGATGGGGTCATGGAGTTCCTTGGTTGATAGGCCTATGATTTCTTTTGGCCTTTTCTTAATCAGGAAATTTGTACATACCATTTTTGTTGCAGATTTACTAGAAGACATTAGTAATCAAATGAGTATGATTCTTAACACGAAATTCCTCAATATATTAACTTTATGGGGATTTGAGGACGAGCCTAGAAACTTACAGCCACATCGCTGGTCGAGGTCATGTGACTCCCATTGACTTGTTTTGTTAACACTCAAAGGTGATTGGGCTCTCAGGCGAGATCCCAATCCGTCAGTCACTTACACAACCACAAACTTAACTAACTTAATTAGAACTGACAGTTTACTATTGTCCTCCTATGTTACTGGCACGTAATTTTCCTGTTTAACACTGTGAAGCTGTTTTGACACAATCTGTATTTTATAAAGCGCTATATAAATAAAGGCAAATTAACCTGAGAACTTGATTTTAATTCTTAAAAGTTAACTGATGTAAAAGAGTAGGAAAATGCACTAAGATGTAACAAGAGTATGGGTTCCATTTGTGTTTTCTCTACATTTTGTCTCTCTGGTCCTCTTTATTTTTTTAGACACGTTCTGCATATCTTTCATCTCTGACACTATGAATGTAGTTTTCTTTAATTTAGTTTCTTTTTTAATGTATACTTTTTCTGTTTATTTCAGTTATGTATTTATATCAGTTATCTCCTTCACGCTGAAATGGTTTGGTGAAAGTTTGTTACTGTCAATACTGGTGACTTAGCAAGTTGTGTGTTAGCAAGAAAACACAATAACGTGTTGATCACAAAAAAGAGCAATTATCTGCACTTTTGTTCGTCATCTCTTAGTTGTAAGAGATTTTTGTTACTTGTGAAAAATGAAAAAAAAGGTTGTGTTGGGTGCACAGGAGTACGCCCCTACAAAGGACATCCTAGCAGTAAGGACCTCAGTTTAATGTCTCATCTTAAGGATACTGCTTTTTACTGTCCTCATCACTATACTGGGGCATCAAGATCCACACAGACCACACTACCACTAACTAAAGGTTGAATATAAAATGTATGTGCTTAATACAAGAGTCCGAATTTGGCTGCAAAAAGGTAAAGAGACTACTTACTGACTCTGATCCTGATCTGGTTAACTTGCTCACCAAGTGTTTTGGCTTCAACAAACCTGCAAAATGAAATGGCCGATGTGAAAATCCTTGTACATTTGTGGTCAAAAATTTACATACACCTTGCAGAATAAGCAAAATGTTCATAGTTTTAACAAAATAAGAGGGATCTTAAAAATTGCATATTGATTTTTATTTAGTACTGTCCTGATGAAGCTATTTCACACAAACATAGACAGCCAGCACGGCTTCTTGCAGGGGACAGCAAGGGGTGCCCGCTTAACTCCATTCATGAGAGTGGAATATTTCATGTAAATGTGTAAAAAAGTATTCTGTTTACTATATCTCTTGGATCACTCAGTAAAATTAGCACTGAGCACATATGCTATTGCTTATAAATCCAAATATTTGTGTGACAAGGTTTATAAGTTGCCCAGAGGAAAAAAAAAAATATTGCTCAGTGGTTGCTCCTCCTAAGCTCATGAGACATAGTTGTGATTCTCATATATGTTTTCATTTCATTATCAACAGCATTTCAGATGTTTCTCCTAAAAAGTAGTCAAAAATGAGACATGAGAAATATTTGAGACAAAATTATTTGAAACTGAAAATGTAGTGGGAGAAACATAGAATATATTTTTATTGTCTTGCTGCAATGAATATATTTTATTGCTCAGTGGTTGCTCTTTCTGAGCTCTTAGTTGTGATTCTCATTTATTTCTCATTTAAGTATTGATAGTTCCTCAGATGTATTTCCTAAAGTTCCCTAGGAGAAATAAAAGTAGACAATTGAGACATGAGAAATGTCTGAGAGAAAGGAGTCCAAAATGAGAATGGTCTGGGAGAAACATAGGAGATCTCTTTATTGTCTTGCTGTAATCTCTTTCAAGATTCCATTATAAAAATGTTTTATTGCTCAGAGGTTGCTATTTCTTTTTCCTTTTTTTTATTACATTGGGGGTTTTCACCTTCAATGGTCAGTAATAGTAGGAGGACAGTAGGAGTACACACAGGAAACAAAGGGAGAGGTAAGAAGGGAACATGAGCAGAAAAAAGCTACTTTAAATGGGATTTGAACTCATGCTGGCTGAGGTGCAGTTCTACCTCGATGTCAGTGTGCTGTCTATAGCTCTGAGAGAGGTAACTCTAAGCTAGAAGAAATGTTAAATTTTACAGTGGGTATAGAAAGGAATCACCTCCCTCAATGTCAACTTGTTGCTTTGCAGCCTGAAATGAAGACAGTCACAGTTTTATTCAGCTGTATTTACTCAATGCAGCTTCCAACATCCTGGTCTACTGAGTGGTTTGAGTGAGTGGATTATGATTGTAGCTCCATGTAGCTTTGTTTTTCTGTTGGAAGCTCTAATTTACTATCACTTTCTGTTGTTTAAAATGTTTAAATATAATTGTTACCATACTTATGATATTATCTAACATACTAATTTGATATTGTTAGCCTGTTAGCTTGTCATTCGCGACTACCATTTCTTTTTCATCCCGCTACCTTCTCAACCACTCCAACAAAAAAACTTTTGCAATTGCTCTGTTTCTCTTCTCTCTTGCTCAATTTCTTTTCTCTATCACTCCATTGAGAAACCTGTTAAAAGAGCCCTAGTTTTTGGCGATTCTATTGTATGGAACGTGAAAATAGAGACACCATCCACCATAGTCCATTGTTTATCAGGAGCCAAAGCGCCTGACATCTTGGCAAATTTAAAAGTGATGGCTAAACAAAAATTCAGTAAGATTGTTATTCACGTCGGCACTAATGATGTTCGACTTCGTCAGTCGGAGATCACTAAAAATAACATTAAAAAGGTGTGTGGAAGTACTTGGAAGTACGATGTCAGACACTGTAACATGCTCTGATAACCTCCCTGCTTACCGCGGTGACGAGATACATAGCAGACTGTTGTCACTTAATGGCTAGATGTCTAAGCGGTGCCCGCAGAATAACATAGGTTTCATAGACAATTGGATGAGTTTTTGGGGCACGTCAAGTCAAGTCAAGTCACCTTTATTTGTATAGCATTTTATACAATACTGGTTGTACAAAATCATGTTTATAGCATTTGTAAAACCGTGTTTTTCCATCTTAAAAATATATCTAAATTACGACCTATGCTCTCAATGTCAAAAGCAGAAATGTTAATTCATGTGTTATTGACCTCAAGGTTAGATTATTGTAATGCTTTATTGGGTGGTTGCTCTGCGCGCTTAATAAAAAAGCTCCAGCTGGTCCAAAATGCAGCAGCTAGAGTTCTTACTATAACCAGGAAGTATGACCATATTTGCCCGGTTCTGTCAACTCTGCACTGGCTCCCTATTGAACAATTAATAAATTTTAAAATCTTGCTAATTACTTAAAAAGTCCTGAATGGTTTAGCTCCCCAACACTTGAGCAAACTCATATCGCATTATAGTCCTCCACATCCACTGCGATCTCAAAACTCTGGCCATTTGATAATACTCAGAATATCAAAATCAACTGCTGGCGGCAGATCCTTTTCCTATTTAGCACCTAAACTCTGGAACTCTAAAAACTACCTAGCGTTGTTCGGGAGGCAGACACACTCTGTCAGTTTAAATCTAGATTTAAGACCCATTTCTTTAACTTGGCATATATATAATAAACTATCACATTTCTATAATTCAATCCATTTAATGATTGTTAAGCCACATTAATTAGGTAAACCGGAACTGGGAACACTTCCCATAACACGCGATGTACTCGGTAAATCGTAAGAAGAATGGCATCTACGCTCATATTAGTCTCTTTCATTCTTATCCTGAGGTCTCCATAGCCATACGGATCCAGTCAATATCCAGATCAAATGGTCACTGTAGCCATCCAGATCCAGTCCATATCCAGACCAGATGGTGGATCAGCAACTAGAGATGAACTCTACAGCCCTAAATGTCAGCGGACACTATGACAACTAGATGTGCTCCAGAAATAGATCCATCGCAAAGACCTTGTCAACTCAACGACCATTGGCACAAGACCACGGGAACCAGACAAGTCCTCTACTATTGTGTTGCTGCCTGGAATTAAACCACACCATGCTGGTTTTGTCTGGCCAGACGAGAAATGGCCCCCCAACTGAGCCTGGTTTCTCCCAAGGTTTTTTTCTCCATTTCTGTGACCGATGGAGTTTTGGTTCCTTGCCACTGTCGCCTTTGGCTTGCTTAGTTGGGGATGCTTGACTGATTGCACAGACATTATTGGAAGAGAACTGACCTGGATGATGACATCACTGAATCATCAATGAACTGACTTTAGCTGAAAAATGACTGTTATTGTCTTCTTGCATCCTTGACAAACTATTTTTCTGTTTGACACTGTAAAGCTGCTTTGACACAACTAGTATTGTATAAAGCCCTATACAAATAAAGGTGACTTGACTTGAGTTGACATCCAAGTGAAAGATATAACACCAACATGTCAGAAAAAATAAACAAATAAAAATCCAAAATAACTGAGTTGGAAAAAGGATGGCCCCATTGTGTTAGTATTTTGTTGAACTGCCTTTAATTACAGCCTTTAGTCTGTTGGGATATGTCTCTACTAACTTTACAAATCTAGACTTTGAAATATTTGCCCACTCTTCTTTGCAGAACTGCTCAAGTTCAGTTAAATTTGATGGTGACCATTTGTGGACTGCAGTCTTCAAGTCATTCCACAGACTGTCAATGGGGTTTAAGTCTGGGCTCTGATTAGTCCATGCAAGGACATTTACCTTTTTCTCCTTCAATCAATTTGTGGTCAGTTTTGTTGTGTGCTTTGGTTTATTGTCATGCTGGAAGGTAAACCTTCTTCCCATTGTCAACTTTCTGGCAGAGGGCAGCAGATTTTCCTCAAGAATTGAATAGTATTTTGCCCCATCCATTTTTTCTTCTATCCTGACAAGTGCTCCAGTCCCTGCTGCAGAGAAACACCCCCATAACAGGTTATTACCAAGTCAAGTCAAATCACCTTTATTTGTATAGTTCTTTATACAATACTGGTTGTGTCAAACAGCTTTACAGTGTCAAACAGGAAAATAGTTTGTCAATGATGTAAGACAATAACAGAGTCATTTTTCAGCTAAAGTCAGTTCATTAATGATTCAGTGATGTCATCATCCAGTTCAGCTAACAGATGTTAGGCTCTATTTAGGTTGGTCGTACAACATCCAGTTGATATTAACGGAAATTCCCTTTTAACCCTTACAGTTTAAGTACACTTGAACTGATACCAAGTGTTAGCTGGATCTCTAAATATCCAGTTGGTGTGCCCTATACTCCACCTCAACTAGATTTTAGTCAGTTCCTAACCTGATGCAGAAATGCAGTAACAAGGATACAATGTAATCTACTAAAGTCAATAATTTCAGAGTAAACGGAATCAATTCAAATGCAACAATTTATTATTAGTCAGGTAAAATGCATTATGCAAATTACATAGTCAGTTCAGAGATAATCAATAAACGACATCAAATTCTCAATGATAAATCGGTAATACTTTATAATAACTACATTATACAATGTTTAACAGATCATTAGTTAATATATATTCTCATAGCTATAAAAAAGAGTTGTGATTGTTAATGTTTACTAATGTACTTAATAAACATTATCTAATGATTAACAGATCATTATTTAATGTAAATTGAAATGCTTACAAATGGCATTAAACTTTCAATTCATATGATCATGCACTTTAAAAAAAATCTCCAAATGATTTTGACAGATGGTTTACAATGATCAAAAGCTTAATTAATTAATCATTAATAAATCATTATATAATGTCTGACAGATCATCAGTTAATGCTTACAAATGTCATTAAACTTTCAATTCATATGATCATGCACTTTTTAAAAATCTACAAATTACTTTAACAGAGATAATACAATAATAATTATTATACAATAATTCATGTTTTTGCAGTACCCAATCTAAGGTTGAGACTTTTCATCATCTGTAGATGTTTATAGACATTTACTAATCATTAGCACCTTTATGAACAGTCATTTCGATGGCAAAATGTGTCCCAAATTACCTGAATTCCCCCTATTTAAACATCTTTACAAACCATTTATTCATGTTTTTGCAGTACTCAAATCTAAAGTTGAGACTTTTCATAATTTTCAAATGTTTATAAACATTTACAATATATATATGGTTAGTTAGTTAAGTTTGGCTAAATGCTTGCTACAGACAAACATTGTAACTTGGGTGCAAAACATGTTTTTATTACCTCAACACTTATTATGTTAGCATTCTATTGTGTATCATTAAACAGAATGTTCCTTCAATCATACATCAACAGGAGGAAAAAAAAAAAAATAAAAAATTAATGTTTTAGCAAGCACATTATCTCATGTTTCTAGCTATTTGAATATATATTAACTAACGATCCATTAAGCATCACATAATGTTTGTTAATGATTTATTAATGAAAGTTATTATAAAATGTTACCGATAAATCTAAGAGTAAAGGATGCATACCATTATGGCCTCCTACTATCCGCTTATATACTGATTGGCTTCATCTCCTCTCCACTAATAACTCCACTAATAAGCTGGTGTGTGGTGGGCATTCTGGCGCACTATGGCAGATGTCACATCATCCAGGTGGATGCTGCACACTGGTGGTGGACAAGGAGATACCCCCTCACAATGTAGAGCGCTTTGAGTGCTTAGAAAAGCAGAAAAGCGCTATATAAATGTAATGAATTATTTTTATTATTAATTTTATTATTATTATTATTATTATTACCTGACCTTAGAAAAATACATACTGTAGTATGGAGTGTGGGGACATAGTCATAGTTCATCTGGCTACAGAAGCACACTGATCTTCTTGCAACATTTCCTTAAGGACTAATGAATAAGTCAAACATCCTCCAAATGGAGACAGGAACTAACAATTTGGAATTTGCATTGATCAAGGCCTAGAAGTGGAAAATTTACACCTTTTGGAGACAGATGGTAATTTGCATGAAAGACACTGTGAAATGGCACACTCTCTACAGTAAGCAACATAATTTTAAACTCTTATGATCTGTTTTACCATTTTAGACTATTGTACCAGCCGCACTGAGAACTTAATGTTAAACATGACTTTGAATATAACTTGTATTCATGTAGAACTTTATATTATGTTATTGACCATTCTGAGGGAGCTGAGTGAGGGGAAGCATGTGTGAGAGGAATAAGCGGATGAAAAAAACAAAGGTGAGAAAGGAGTTTTCTCGCATCTTCCCTCAGTTAGATGTGGAAACAGATGTCTTTATGCTAATACACTGTGTTTGATTTTGTCCGTATTTCAGAAGTGATAGTTCAAAGTGTCTGAGGTTCTTCAGGTCTTACAATTGAAATGTTGTGGGCAAATGACATTGAAGCTAACCAGAGGAAAGAAAAAAATAAACTAAAATTAAAGTTGCAAGCAGCATTGAAAGGGCCCTCGTACCCGGAGCCACCTCCACCCGGTGGCCTCAGGAAAACAGTGAATGGTGGGCAATTTGCATTTAAAGTTGTAAATATAGGAAGAATATGTCAAAGTAATTTATATGTGCCAAACTTCCTGCTGCCAGTAGGTGGCTCTATGACTAACTGAATATTGGCATGTAGATGTCTTGAGGCCAAGACTTTTATCAGACATGTGA